>NC_139650.1:14579455-14676955 GCF_964638095.1 Poromitra crassiceps | reverse complement strand
TTTTCACATTTCAAAGTGGGCCACGTCATTCTTACGTTTGGGGACCCCTGATGTAGATAATAATTTTGGAGAAGCAGAGACCACACAGCCGACCGACCATCTCAGCTCATCTAATCCGGCTCTATGACTGGTCTCAGGCGGATAAGACGTACGGAGGTAATGATCCGAGGGAACGTTTATTGTTTATTAAAAACGTCACCCGTGTTATTGCTCGATTTGCGGTTTTTCATGTGCGCATGCCAGCTGCTTTACAAAAACGAGTCTAGATGAAGCTATGTGTGGGGGAAAAACAAAAGAGAATCCTAATTGCTACATAAAAGTCCCACATATTAATGCAAAGTGGTCTCTAACCTGCCACCATGCTCTTTAAAAGCATCAGTGGGCAGTTTAATGTAGCCTGCCCTATTAGGATGTGTAATTGGCTCATTTTAACACACATTTCAGAAAAATTGCTCTTCACGATGCCAATAGAGCAATGACCTTTGTCCCCTGGTATGTGGCCTTGTGCCCTAAAAACATTTGCAACGCCGAAGGCCAGATGGCCACGCCCCTAAAATGATGAATGAATGAATTCCCACCCTGACACACACACACACACACACACACACACACACACACACACACACACACACACACACACATTGGGGGGGGGGGGGGGGGGGGTCTAAAAGAATTGAAAACAATTAAAAAAATCAAAAGCAACGTCTCTTTCCAGAAATCATGACCCGGTTACTCAAGATAATCCACCGGCCTTGTTGTGAGTAGGTTCATGTAACTATTATATATTATTATTATAACTGTGTTGAGAGGTTCTGGAACTGCAAGACATCAGTGTTCTGCCATGGTGGAGTTTATGTCCTGATGGGGTCAGCTATGATTTTCTGAGACCGCTTTAGCATCTTGGCAGTGTTTAGGTCCTGGCTGCACCCGATAAAATATAGCCTTACCGATAAATGTTAGACAGCACAGGACAGTGTGGTGGTCTGCAAAAACCCTTCACATGGTGGGAATTTGACATTTTCATTTTTTGATATTTGCATAAGAAACTCCCCTATATATAACTTTGGAATGACTGTGTTAGCTCTCTCAGATAAAAAAGTTATGAGTATTTTAATGTGTCTAAAAGTAAAATGTGAGAAAAATGGCTTTAAACATCCCACAACATTCTATTTTTTTATAGGGGCATTCCACCAAAACCATAAAAATAAGTACTTTCATTTTGTTTTATGAAAGTAATTCTTCACACTGATGTACTATGGAGATGAAAGTAACCTTTTTGACCTTCTTTGGCTACAACAACATGTAGCAGCGACATGTGAAGGGTTTTCCCAGGCCGCAACACTATCATAAAACAGTTTAAATACCATGGTCTGGGTGAATACTCGATTCTGATTGGCTGCAGGGTGCAATTTGTGATAATGTACACCTAGCTAAGTAGTTCCAGGCAAATGGTCTGTTCATCGTTCATATCAGGTTCACGACAGAGCCGTTTGAGCTACCACCGTTAATATGGCACTTTCATAAGTTTAGAAAAGTTTTTCTAAACTTTCGGAGATCTGCTGATGTTGTCAGCTGACAGAAGCCCCGGCTCTCAGCTGTCAACTGTCAAACCAGCTCTGTTTACAACTTTGCAGAAAGCCAGCCAGGTGCTTTGCAAGAGTGCGCGCTACCTGTATCACCGATACAAATGAAGTCGAAGAGGAAAAAGACCAGATCAACAAAAAGAAAACAATGAAATGGGGAGTTAACAGCAACACACTGAGAGACGGCCTTGTACAAAACATACCTGACTCCAACATAGAAAGCTTCAGATGGTTTTCAGTCTACTCCGAGGCGAGCGCAGCACGCACCTTTTACGTCTTAAGACCCGCAGACGTTTGTAATTCTTGGAATGCGAGTTTAAACGAGCCAGTTTCATGGCATTGCATTCTTAGACATTACTGTTTGCTTTATTTTGTATTTACATACAATTGGCCCAATTATTAGTTACAGGGCTAGAAATTCTGCCAGGTTGCAGGCACTAAGCGGCCATTTTATCCAATGATAATCTTGAGCAGCCAAGGGGACTATTTTATGAGGGGGTTCTCAACTCATATCCAAGGTTATGAAATCTAGATTTTGATTGCAAAATGCATGAAAATATAAATGAATGGTCTTGTTTAGTTTCTTTGGCAAGTGACCATTTTTATATTGGAGTTATACAGCCAGCTGCTGCTTGGTGTCGACGAGGGAGTTGGGTTTCTTCAAAGGGACTTCAACTTGTTTCTTCACTCTTGTGACTTGCAGGAGAATATTTAGGTAAGGGTTAATGCAAGACGAGGTGTCCATTATCAGAAATTAATGGACTTCGCGGACGCCTCCACGTCGTCCATTAATTTCTGATAATGGACACCTCGTCTTGCATTAACCCTTACCTAAATATTCTCCTGCAAGTCACAAGAGTGAAGAAACAAGTTGAAGTCCCTTTGAAGAAACCCAACTCCCTCGTCGACACCAAGCAGCAGCTGGCTGTATAACTCCAATATAAAAAATGTCTCCTCTCAAAGGCCAAAGGCAGAGGGAGGTTGACGGGGTAAAGAGAGACGGCAGAGAGCGAGTTCAACTTATAAAACCACAACCTGGAGACAGATACATCTAGTCACACTCAGGTGGAACAGCCAGAGAGAGAGAGAGAGAGAGAGAGAGAGAGAGAGAGAGAGAGAGAGAGAGAGAGAGAGAGAGAGAGAGAGAGAGAGAGAGAGAGAGAGAAAATAAAGTGAGGAAGGAAGAAAGAAATTAAATACCAAATGTTGGCATTTTACTTTCGGCAAAGCACAGATATGTTGAATCTCAACGTTTCTGAACCCAAAATACATAATAAAAAATATATAAATAAAATATAATATATAAAATATATAAGCATTTCTACAAGTCCTCCAACCACAGGAGTATTTCCGACATACATTTAAAAACGTTGGTTAATTTGAAAATGTCAGTTAATTTATTAATGTTGATTAATTTGAAGACATCAACATGAATTTGAAAACATTACACAATAAAACAACTTTGTTTACGCAACTAAAACAAGTTGGTTAAGAGTTATGTTTTGCCTTAGGTTTAAAGCTGGACTGAGTACATGTTGTAGTGCAGAACCTTTGTCTCGCCCTTCTGGGCTTTTTCGTCTCAGTTTTAGTTGATCATGATATCCTTGTATAAAGACAGAGTGAATCCATAACTGGGATCAACCCTCCCCTGCTCTACTCTGCTCTCCCATTTGAGCAACTGTTTCGGTGGCAGCCGGATGTAGCTAGCAAGCTAACGACAGAAACCTACACGCTAGCTCGTTGCTACACGCTGAAAACGGCAAGTTGGATTGTTGCAAACTATTTTCCAAGGGCACTGCCACTAAGCGCCGCCCATCGCAATCCCACTATGGAGACCTGCGGCGCCAGACTCCTCGGACGGAAGGGAGAGGAGGCTGGCCAGCGAGACTATTTACAACCTGATCCCTCATACTGTATATCTTTTAATGAAATCATGACCGGGTTGCTCAAGATAGTCCACACAGACCTTGTTGTGAGCAGTTTCATGTAGGAACTATTTTCTTTCAGCTAGCTGCTACTAGAGCGGGTGTATTTCAGTCTCAAGAAAATAGTTCCTAAATGAAACTGCTGACTGTCCCTTTAATTAGCAATGGTTGTGTGTCTGTGTCTGTGTGTGTTTGCGTGCGTGTGTGTGTGTGTGTGTGTGTGTGTGTGTGTGTGTGTGTGTGTGTGCATGCACGCGCACGGAGGTGTGTGTGTGTGTGTGTGTGTGTGTGTCAGGCTGCAAAGTAAAGGCCAAGCTGGGAATGTTTGACAGCAGCCAGAAGCTGGTCTATTTAAAGGTGGAGGGCCACTAATCTAATGTAATGAGCACAGGCTGCAGTCCAGCGACATAGATCTGAAAAAATACACGGTTTGAACTGACAGGAAGATTCCCATGGAGGTTTTCATACCAGAGAAAGCCACCCAATGATGATGCAAAATACCAACTTGACCTGGTATTAACATGGGTCTTCTTGGCCCTGTTCACACGTGGTATTAACATGTGCCTTGGTCCTGTTCAGACCAACATGTGTCTTGGCTCTGTTCAGACCTGTTAACGTGTCTTGGCTCTGTTCAGACCTGGTATTAACATGTGTCTTGGCTCTGTTCAAACCCGGTATTAACATGTGTCTTGGCTCTGTTCAGACCTGTTAACGTGTCTTGGCTGTGTTCAGACCTGGTATTAACATGTGCCTTGGTCCTGTTCAGACCTGGTATTAACATGTGTCTTTGCTCTGTTCAGACCTGGTATTAACATGTATCTTTGCTCTGTTCAGACCTGGTATTAAATGATGCTCAAAAGTTACTGTAGGCTAGATTCTGGTGAGGGAAAAACTGGCATAGCAATTTTCAAATGGGTCCCTTGACCTCTCACCTGAAGATATCTGAATGAGAATGGGTTATATGGGTACACAGGAGCATGCACTTTTTTGCAGGTAGTAAAAATTTGTAATTTTTGCCTATTCTATTTGAATATCTCTACATATTGGAGTCCCTAAACAGTCTTGGAATTGCATGAACTGGGTATGAATTGGGTATGACCCTAACCCTAACCCTAAGCTGAGACTCTTGTGGATTCAATGAGCCCAACTGTATTCATGTGTGATGATGTTAGTACAGGGGTGCGCAACCTTTTTGATATGAAGTGGGCCACACCTAGATTAATGACTCGTACATCAAAATGTAAATCTCCAATGGATCTGTAATGTTATTCCATCCAAAATCAGGACATTGGAATGAAAGCACTTAGCACTATTATAAGATAAACAGCACGGTCTCTCTCTGTCTTCCACGCTGGCATTTTTCACAAGGCAACCAATCAGAGGCAGAGTATGTGGGTCACTACCGTAAATATCCTAAATAAAATGCCGCGCAACTGCAAATGGCTGTGAAATGGTAATTTGGCAGGGCACTTCAGCATTTCGAAAAAATCTATTATATACGGGTGGCCATTGAATTCAAATCAATCGTCTACATGTATATTCCCTAAAACAGATAATTATCATCAGTGTATATCAAGCTAAGCTACATAACAGCATGTAGATTTTTATTTGTTTTAGAGAATATAAACGATTCATTCGAATTAAATGGCTGCCCGTATGGAGTGACGTCATTTATGGATTGCAAGCAGCAGCTGCAATACCTATGTGATGGACAGCAAACAGAGCAGGCTGTGCCACACTGACAGCACAGAAGTACGTTAGATCGCTCTCATCTCATACTCTCTCTCATATAATAAGCACATGACCGACCCGCTGTGTGTCGTAAAATAAGCTATTTACAAGACATAAATACAGGCCTTTCACATGCACTGTTTTCCTCGTTTTGAAGTCGCAGTTCAAGCTGATTATCGTTTCTGCTGATGCTAATCAAACCGAAGTTGTCAGGGTGACTTAAACATCATATTTAAAGCTGGAAATAAGGTCCAGAGTGTAAAAAAACAGAATTTTTCTTTAACCCACCGCCACCTTCCTCCACAGATCCAGGTGTCCACCATGAGCGACATCAAGAGCCGCTGGCAGCAGTGGTCTCAGCAGCACGTGGAGGGCCAGAAGCTCAACCCCTTCAGCGAGGAGTTCGATTATGACCACGCGATGTCCCAGCGGCTCCGCAAGGGCGACAGCGGCTACGGCCAGCCCAAAGAGGGCTCCAAGACGGCCGAGAGGGGCAACCGTGCACAGAAACACATCCACCGCGAGATGGAGGAGATGGTGTGGATCATCAGAGACATGGGCTGCACGAACCGCCAGGGCCAGACGGTCATCAGCTTCGGCCGCTTGTTCGACCGTTACGTGAAGATCTCAGACAAGGTGGTGGGCATCTTGCTGCGCTGCCGAAAACACAAGATGGTGGAGTTTGAGGGCGAGATGCTGTGGAAGGGACAGGACGATGATGTCATCATTAGGCTGCCGGACTCAGAACAGACTTGATGTCTTACTAGCGCAGAGGTCGGCAACCTTTTTGATATGAAGTGCCATTTTAAAATGTGATGTGTCACTCAGTGTGCACAAGGTTTTTATAGCTGGAGGACTTGACATTGTCTCTCTTTCGCACTGACATTTTCATCTGCTCTCTGCTGCTTTGGAATGTATGGAATGCATGAAACGCAAGGAGGCTAAACAATCAGAGGCAGAGTAGAGTGAGTCATTACCGTAAATATCCTAAATAACAGGCTGTGCAACTGCAAATAGCTGTGAAATGGGTAATTTGGCAATTCAACATTTATACAAAAGAAATGTGTCAATTGTGTGTGTCCTGGTGGCTCACCTGGTAGCACGCATACCACGGTCCTCCCCACCTTTCCTGACTGCCTACTGTCCTATCTAAATAAAGGTGAAAACAAACAACAAAAACAAACAAAAAACACAATTGTGCACTGATTGCTACTGTGTGCTAACCTGACGCTGCCAGATGGACGGTATAGCTCCACATAGGTTTCACTAAACCAGTCGATCTGGGAATGAAGTAACCAGACCCGCTGACGGAGGCGGGCACTTTTTCCAAGCTACTTGGCAGGTGATTGGATGACCCATCTGTCTATCACCGCTGGTGGGTGTTAACTTCAACCAATCAGATCGCCGAAGGTGCCTGTGGATGATCTCCGTGGTATTCATTGATTGAGTCCTCACGGTCGTAAAGTCACCTTCGAAGCATTTAGTTAGATTATAACGAACTAGTTGTGTGGCTTAGCCTTCCCAAATGTTGAGGGTCGTTTCTTAGAATTTAATACATATAATTGGGAACGTTACATTCAATTTCATTCAGACTGCCTGTCACTTCCGCGGCAGCAGCCATGTTGACGAGTGAAAAGAACTACAAAGACCATGTACCCACTACTTGCCCAGACGAGAGCCCGCCTACGGCTGCCGCTGATTCGTCGAGCCGGCATGGCTCGACCAATCATCTTAACTGCCTGTGCGGGTCCAGACCGTCACGGAGAACCAAATGATATGTGAGTTCACGTGACGGGCGGTTTACCAGGCTAACTGTGTGCTGCCGTGCCACTGGTTAACCCTTCACATGCAAGAGGTGGCACCCGCGCCCTAGGTTGCTGACCCCTAATAGTGGAATACCCGCCGTATTGAGTGTACTGGGGTGCAGATCAACTGTCAGAGACACACAAAAGTACCGGTATATGTATTTATTTAAGCTATATCACCTCTCTGGATGTTATAGAATAGTTTTGTTGCCAAAAATAATTGTCTTCAATTCCACAGCGACGACACGTGTCGTCACTGTGGAATTGAAGAAAATTATTTTTGGCATCAAGCCATCAAGCATTGTAAAGGGTATTTCATAACAGAACATTCTTGAACATGACGTTGTCTGTATATATCATCATCCCTGATGACATCATCACAGAAGGATGACATCAGGCATGATCACATGATCACTGGTGACATCATCATTGACTGATGACATCATCACTGACTTATGACATCATCACTGACTGATGATGTCGTCACTAGTGACATCATCACTGACTGACATAGCTGTGGCCGGCACAAACATTGAAACAGAACGCAATCCCTGATTACATCATCACTAACTGATGACAATGACATCATCCCTGATGACATCATCACATAACTTATAATAGAGTACCGCAGGGATGATGTATTTTTGTAGTCGGAATGCGGAAGTCCCGGACTTCCGGGTTCTTCACTGTTTCTGCCTATGGGATTTTTGAATGGGTTTTTGGCGCGATGCTTCAAATAAGGTCTGTGGGCAAAGCAAGCTTATTCATATGCGAACCTGTGTTCAGCGAGATAATCTTCACACATGAGGACAAACAGTGACTTTCTTGACAAGCAAAGTTATGTTTTAAATTGAAAAAATTTGCGTTGGCACCCCGTGGCCCAATTCAAACGGGATCAAAAAAGTAACCTTATTCTCCGTCCACCGCCATTCATATTTTCCGCAGCGCTGGTACAGAGAGAAAGCAGGAAGTGACATTTCACTTTGTCTCTCTCTCTCTTTATATATATATATATATATATATATATATATATATATATATATTATATATACATACACACACATATATATTCACTCTATAAGTCACTCTGTTGATCGGTCGGTCCACATAAAATGTTAGTCCTCCGAAAATGTTGGTCCCTCTCTCTCCTCTATCTGTTTTTCTCTCTTCTTCTTCTTCTTCTTCTGTTGTGGTGTTTTATGGCAGTTGGCATCCTTTATGTTGCATTACCACCTCCTGGATTCATCCATCCACTGTTTCCCTACATTCTCTCCTTCTGGTCCCCGTGTTTCTCTCTCCCCTCTCTGTCTCTCTCAGTCTCCTCTCTTTCTCTCCCTCCTTCAGACGTCCCGACTCCCCAGTGATCGAACTGATCAGCTTGTATTAAGGTCACACACGCACGCATGCACGTACACACTCACACACACACACACACACACACACACACACACACACACACACACACACACACACACAAACAAACACGTACACACACACACACACACACACACCAATTGCGCGGCAGTGAAGCAGGTCACACTCTAGGCAAATACACACAGACACATACACACAAGCAGAGACATGACTTGCATGCACATGCTCAGTCTGATGGACAGACAAGACGCCACACACACACACACACTCATACACACACACACACACACACTCACACACACACACACACACACACACACACACACACAAGTACAAGCGTGACTTGCATACACATAGCAAGACTGACAGAGTGCCAAAGTCACACCCTCTTCCGCGTTCAGCATACAAACCAAGGGTCATTCATTTTTCCCAAGAAATTTTGTAAAAGTGCAAATAGCTGCGACCAGATATGCAAATTCTGATGTGACGTCATCCACTCCATTGCGATGTTTGCCCCCACCAACCGCCTGCCCCCATTTTAGCCAATTGGTATGAACACACACACACACACACACACACACACACACACACACTTGACTTCCTTGCCAAATTTCACCCTCCTATGGCAAATTGTGCGAAAGCATTGTGAACTTTTTGTGGACCAACCAACCAACCAACCGAGTGACTTATGAAGCTGCTGGCCGCAGCCAAAAAAAGGTTTACTTGGAGAGACTGAGGGAGAGAGAGGAGAGAGAGGGAGACATTGCGCATGCGCCAATAGGGCAGGCGAGGCCATGCAGCAGCCGAGCTGCGGGTGAGGCCGCGCGGCAGCCTAGTATTGCCTAGTATTAGTAAACAAACACAATCCCCCAACTGAACATGCAAACGCCCCGACTGATGCTGTCATGCCCCACAATCATTGAGTGATGTGACTGATGATGTTCCACAATCATCGAGTGGACAAGTCGTGACTGATGAGGTCATACCCACTGATGATTTCCCACTGATGATGTCATAGACATTGTGACATTATCAGTGACATCATAGACATTGTGACATCATCAGTGATGTCATATACTATGTCTGCACTGCTTGCTTCTCACCTGGGTGTGATTTTTTCTTTCCCCGGGGACATCATCGGCAACCTGGGGAGGGGAAAGCCAGACAGACACGCACGCGGGAGCCACTCCTGTCAGTGACGTGTCAGGCTGTCCATTAACAAAATAAAAGCCTGTTAGTTTCTTCTCAAAAAGGAAGGTGTTTTTCCCCATATATTTGTTCACATATGTTTTTAAACGCGTTTTGTTGATTTCGTTGCTTCGACTCGCCTTGTAAATACCTATTGTATATAACAGTGTAACTGAATAGTGTAGATAGTGGCGTCTTCGCACTTTTCTTTGCAAGAAACTGCGACGGCGGGGACCCGCTCTGCCCGCTTTGTCCGCTCGCACGCAAAAAACAACAACAAACAACAGCCCCGCGCCCCCGCCATGGAGGCAGAGAACGGAGGCACGGACACCAGCGGATATAACACGGAAATCAGCGTCGGAATAAAATACAACAGGGACGCGCTGATCAAAATCAGGAAAGAACGGACATATCCCAACAGCAACTGGCAAGCTCCAGATCTTACGGATTTTCCTGAACTCAAAAAACAACGCTGGAGGAGGGGGAAGAGAGGGGGGCTTCTCGCCCGCTTGAGGAAGCGCGCGGATAAACCACCTCTCCCCAGCATTCTTCTGGCAAATGTTCAATCGTTGGAAAATAAACTTTGTGAACTAAGAGCGCGTGCACAATACCAAAAAGACATAGCGCGATGCAATGTTCTGTGCCTAACGGAAACCTGGCTTACTCCTGACACAACGGACCACTCTATCGCGCTACCAGGATTCAGTGTATTCAGAGGAGACAGAAACGAACAATCCGGTAAGAAGAAGGGAGGGGGCGTATGTCTTATGATTAATGAAAACTGGTGCGTGAACAACACAGTCATAGGAAGATACTGCTCGGAGGACCTAGAATATGTAATGCTCCAATGCGTGCCGTTCTGGAGTCCTCGAGAATTCAGTACAGTAACCGTGATGGGTGTATACATCCCCCCACAGGCAAACACTACGGCTGCGCTGAAAGAGCTGCAACGAGCGATCAGCGCACATGAGACTAAACAACCTGAAATGGCCCTGGTAGTGACCGGGGATTTTAACAAAGCAAACCTGAAAGTAAGAATGCCAACGCTGCACCAGCATGTTCACTTCCCCACTCGAGTCAATAACACACTGGATAAATGTTATACAAATATCTGCCACAGCTACAAGGCCGTACCCCGTTCACCCTTTGGCAAATCAGATCACGCCTCCATTCTGCTGTTGCCCAGGTATCAACACAAACTGAAAAAACAGCCCCCAGCATTCCGAACCGCCCACTGCTGGTCAGACCAATCAGACGACATCCTGAGGGACTGTTTTGACCAAGTAGCATGGGAGGAGTTCAGAGTGGCAGGAGACCTGGGTGCGTACGCAGAGACGGTGTCATGCTTCATTAAGAAGTGTACCGAGGACATAGTCCCGACAAAGAAAGTCAAAATAATGCCCAACCAGAAACCCTGGATCAACAGCGAGGTCAAGGCAGCCCTGCATGCCAGGACCACCGCCTACAGTTCTGGCACACCAGATCAATACAAGCAGGCACAATATGCCCTCCGGACCGCTATTAAAAAAGCACAGAGAGACTACGGAAGGCAGCTGGAGTCAAAACTGGACACAAACAACCCCAGACACCTGTGGAAAGGCCTCCATGCTGCTACAGACTTCAAAGAGGTGAAACGACAGAACCCCAGCACTTCACCCACCCTACCGGATGAACTCAACGCGTTCTACGCTAGATTCGACCCCTCTGCCAGAGCGCCTCCCATCCACCCCCCTCCCACCCCTCTCCCACTCCCCCCCCCCATCACCTCCCTCCCTCCCCTCACCCCCCCCCCTCCTCCCCTCCCCCCCCTGCCACCCCTCCCCCCTCACCATCCCCCCCCCTCTCCGTCCACCCTTCCTCCCCCCCCCCGACCACCATCCCTCCTCCCCCCCCGACCACCACCCTCCCCCCCCCCCACCAGCTCCCCTCCCCCCCCCTCCCACCCCTCAGCACCCCTTCCCATTCACACCCAACCACCAACCCCCCCCACCCCCCACCCCCACAGATCCAGACCACCCTCTCACCATCACTGAGGATGAAGTGTGCCGGTCGTTCCTGCGTATCAACCCCCGCAAGGCGGCCGGCCCGGATGGCATCCCCGGGCGGGTCCTCAAGGCCTGCGCTCACCAGCTGGCACCCGTATACACAGACATCTTCAACCAGTCCCTCTCCCTCCGACGAGTCCCCCCCTGCTTCAAAGCAGCAACAATCATCCCCATCCCCAAACAACAAAAAGTGACCAGCCTCAACGACTGGCGCCCAATAGCCCTCACGCCAATAGCCAGCAAGTGCTTTGAGAAGCTGGTCATATCAAAGATCCGCCCCACACTCCCCCCGGACCACGACCCGCTGCAATTTGCATACCGCCCCAACAGGAGCACAGCGGATGCAGTAGCACACGTGCTCCACACCGCCCTGTCCCACCTGGAGGGGAAGGACACCTATGTAAGAATGCTGTTCGTGGACTACAGCTCAGCATTCAACACCATAGTACCCTCCAGGCTGGTAAGCAAACTCAGGGATCTGGGACTAAACACGGCAATGTGCGACTGGATCCTGGATTTCCTGACAGACCGCCGCCAGGTGGTGAGGGTGGGCAACCTCACCTCCTCCCCACTGACCATTAGCATAGGAGCGCCCCAGGGGTGCGTCTCCAGCCCCTTCTGGTACGACCTCTACACCCACGACTGCGTGGCGACTCAAACTTCAAACACAATTGTGAAGTTTGCAGACGACACATCGGTCGTGGGGCTGATCTCGGGGGGCGACGAGACGGCCTACAGAGAGGAGGTGGGGGTACTGGAACAATGGTGCCAGGACAACCACCTCTCCCTGAACGTCTCCAAGACCAAGGAGATCATTGTAGACTACAGGAGAGGGGGGGGCGCACACCCCCCAATCACCATCAACGGCACAGTGGTGGAAAGGGTGGACAGCTTCAAGTACCTGGGAGTCAACATCCACCAGGACCTGACCTGGGCCGGCCACACCGCCACTGTTGTCAAAAAGGCCCAACAGCGACTACACGGACTCAGGCGCCTGAAGAAATTCGGGCTGAGGAAAGAAATCCTCGGGGACTTCTACAGAGGCACCATTGAAAGCCTGCTGACAGGCGGCTTCACCGCCTGGTACGGGAACTGTACCACCATGGACCGCAGAGCGCTACGGAGGGTGAGGCGCGCGGCCCAGCACGTAACAGGAGGTGAACTGCCAGAACTGCACGAACTGTACAACCAGCGGTGCCTCAGGAGGTCCCTGAAGATCATCAAAGACACAAACCACCCCCACAACAGCCTGTTCTCCCTGCTACCCTCAGGGAGGAGATACAGGGTTCCAAAAACACGCACAAATCGCTTGAGGAACAGTTTCTTCCCGCAGGCCACGAGACTCCTAAATATGCACAAATAGTGCAGTAGTCGTACCGTACCGTACTGCAGCTGCTACTATTACGGATGCCTAACGTTTAATTGTAAATTTAAGTGTATGTTTAATAAGGTGCCTAACGTTTAATTGTAAATTTAAGTGTATGTTTAATAAGGTACATGCTATTTGCACATGTATGTATAAAACGTCGAATTTGGAATGTCTGAACACGTCTAACGTATGCACATGACATGTGCACCTATGTGCAATGAATATGCCACTGTCGTATAAGCCACCGACTTGTCTTATTGCTTATAGATGCCTATTTCTTATTGCCTTATTGCTGTCTTATTGCCTATTGATGCCTATTTCTTATTGCCTATTACTTATTGCTTGTTGCCTATTTGTACTATGTCGTAAACGGAGTCCACTGCACAAGAATTTCACACGTGGTACTTGTACCATGGAGTGACAATAAAAATCTTGAATCTTGAATCTTGAATCTTAAACAAATTCAATTCTGCATTAACTTTTCAAATGGACGTATGGACACGGTTAAATATAAATTTAATAAAGGACTTACCCTGCTCCATGCTCTTTAATGCAAACGTAATGTGGAAAGAGAGAGAGAGAGGGAGTGTGTGTGTGTGTGTGTGTGTGAGAGAGAGAGAGAGAGAGAGGGGGGGGGGGTTGGATGGACGGACCTGCCATATTTATTACCTGATTTATCACCATGACCAAACAAAAAAAAGCGATCACAAATTAATGGAGTTAAACTGTTTTATTGACAACTGGAATAGAATAACAATACACCAAATTGTGCATTTACTCAACAATATAACAGTTTGCCAAAGAATCTGCAAATATAATTGTGTGTTTTTTAAATGACGTGAATCAAACTAAGGTTTCTGCCATTTTGTTATTACTGCTAACATCCAGGTCCATAAGGCCAGTACTACATGAGCAACAACGGGAAGAAATGCAGACGGGCATTCACCCCCCCCCTCCCAACATCGCTATTTATTCACAATAGTTTTGTTGCTCAACTCATTGCCCGCCAGAGTTTCAAAGGAAAAGTTGCCAGAGTTTCTGAGCATTTTCAGTGATTTTCCGGGACCCACAGAATATTTTCTTCCGTGACTATATATGTAAACACCTAATCTCAAATGATAGAAGAGAGCCCCTACTTTCATGGGGAAAAAAGTTTGTTTAGTTATCGACACAAATGGCCGTCTCTCACCAGAGAGCTGAGAAAAATGGCGTTTTGTGACATTCTCCCCGCACAGAAAGGGGACGTGGCCGCTCACACTCTCATCTTGCTCGATGTGTGTGGAGCTCTGGATGTGTGGAGGTCTGGATGTGTGGAGGTCTGGTGTGTGGAGCTCTGGATGTGTGGAGGTCTGGATGTGTGGAGGTCTGGTGTGTGGAGGTCTGGATGTGTGAAATGTACACTATGTGAGGGTTCACAAAGTGGATTACTAATCTAACTGACAGGAGAAGTGATTGGTGTGTGTTCACTAGCTTCTGGTGAAAGAACTCTTTCAGCTTTGAGTGACTGTCACGAGTCCGCGTGACGGCGCGTGGAGTTCGGGGGAGTTTGTTGCACCGCTTTGAGGCAGCAGGCTGGATATGTTTTATGAGCTTCCTCCATGAATGGAGATTGTTGCTTTTTCTACTGGCTGGTTTTGTTGGTCAATAACTCTCTGCTTGTGGGCGACTTTTAGTAGCACTTCATAAGGTGGCCATCTATCGCACGCCGATGAAAACACGGGTTGACGTTCAAAGACGTCAATGACGGGGAATGAGTTAAACCATTGTTTTCCAGACCGGAATGATAGCCAGAAATCTAGAGAAGCAGGTTTGTGTGTTGAGGGTTGCCAGTTGGAATCCCTGAACTGGCTTACCGATTACTAAATATGTCTTATCTGCATTGCGTCCGAACGTTGCCCATATCCACATGCCCCTGACAGCATGAGAAGGCCTGTGAAATGTTCCATCAAACAAAAGCAAAACATCACCTTCATGTCCGTGTTCGGGAAATGTCACTTTTGAAAAGTTCTCAAATGTCCATCCGAAAACCATCCGATCACGTGAACGCACATTTAGTTTCATTCTACTGGACGGTCTGGCCTCCAGCCCAGGGGGTGGGCCTTCTACCAAATTACAAAGTGCACGGGCCAATCAGGGACCTGCCTCGTAGTTGACATCGTAGCTGGCCAATCAGGGACACCGCTGGCAAAATAGTAATGGCTCTGCGTCCCCCGAAGCAACAAGCAGTAATGTCAACTTTCATCAAGTTGACACAGTCATAAGTGCAGTTATTGCAGAAATGGACCAAATAATTAAACAAGAACAGGAGTATGCGCTAGCAGAGTTTCTCGACAGAAAAGACGTTTTCACCATTCTTCCGAGTGGATTTAGATTTGCCTAGATCGGACGCTGATAATTGGCTGAAGGACTGGATTTGGCGACTCTGATTGGCTGAAGGAGTTGTCAGTCAAGGCAAGTACTCCCACCCACTGAAATCACTGTGGACTGCATGGAGTCCAGACTGATAGGTAGAGCCAAACAGAATGTGAGATCATGTTCTACTGAAATGACAGTTTGGAGGAGAACATGTAGGTCTGTGCTTTAGATATCGTATCTTTATCTCAGCTGTTACTGAAAGAAGTTCTTGAGATGTACAACTGGGATCTTGATTGTTTACCGGTCTTTGGGGGTGGAGCCCAAAAGTGGGTCATGAGCCGATCTAACAGGGTCGCGACCTCCGACCCCGACTCTGGAGAGACGACCACACACAGCAGTGAGGTCGTTTCTACCAGGAACGGGTTCAGAAAGAAAAGTTTGGGAGCTTCATGAGAGTGCGATTCCCACTGGGGGTCGCCCATCCTCAAAATACGACCTATTCACTCACGGTGATGTAGGCCGCTTCAAAAGAAAGGACCTACCAGAGTGCATGTGGGAGGAACTTTGACGGGGAGGGGGCGGGGTTGGCACAGCACACTGGACCAGATGTGTTGGTTTTGGGATCCAGTAGCTGCCGTCTCATAATGGCACCAGAGGACCAGTCTCATAGAGACACCAGTCTGTCCTTTCATCTTCCCACTCCTTATAGGACCAATCAGCATGTTTGGAAACAGTTTGGCGATACTTTCAAGTGCAACTGCCATTCATTTTAAACAGCAGTTCATTTTGAAACCATGTTGAACTCCACCTACTCCTTCATACTTTAAGCTAGACACTCCATTCAAACAAGTCACCAGATGTACCACCACCTTCATTCAGCTTGAATTTATATTTTGTACTGTTTGAGAAATTGCAGTTTAAGTTGTATCCTTTTTTCAACCTTTATTTATGGGGCCCTATGGAGTCAGCCTTTTACTTTACTTTTTACTAAATTGACGCATTTTAAAACGGCAACAGTTCACACAACTTTAACACTACATACATGTATTATACCTCAGACCCTTTAGCTACTTCTGCTTTCACTCACAATGTCAAGATATAAGCACTGTCATGTATAGTTTTTGAGATTTTAGCGTTTGTTTTGCACAACTTTTCAGCTTTATTTCATATACTAGTTGACTGCTGCAGTGGCACCCGGAAGTACTTTTCTTGTTGTTGTGATGTCACGCTGATTCGTCCTATAAGACACAGAGACAGTGTTCTCCTTCTTCTCAGTAAGTAAAGCCATGTAGATACTGTGAGAGGATGGAGATAAGCTCAAGTAAAGAACTTCTACTCGGATTCACTTTTAGGTTGCTATTATGCAAAAGCAGACGGAAACTCTTAGGTGTGAGTTACTGTAGCCAATGAATGTTCTAGTCATGTTTGCTCCGTAAAATCAAAGGAGCAAACCTGCTCGCCATTTTGCATCGAGGTTTGCTCAAAGTGAGCCGGTGACCACATTTACCTGCACACACAAAATCTGATAATGTGATTACGACAACAATGCCAGACCCATACTCCAATTATGTCAAAAGCATCACGCTCTTAAGGTAGGGACACATCTTTTTTTTATCATGTAGTAGTAGTGCATCGGTAGATTCCCTACCTACCAACACTAGGGTCTCAGGTTCGAGCCCCCATGTTACCTCCGGCTTGGTCGGGTGTCCCAAAACAATCTCACTCCCAACTCGTACTATATCACTGCTCTGTCACACAGATAACTGTTGGAGATAACACACCGCGTACCCTTGTGTGTATTATGGAACGTGCCACGTGCAGACGTTAATCAGGCACTGTGCACTTGTTGGGGTCAGGCAAAGGTCAAGTTACGCCGTGGGGCTCCACAGGTTGGGTTTAGTCATTGGGTAGAGGGTCTTAGGTTAGGGTTTGGAGATGGTGGGAGGCTTATGGTTTGGGTGTTCAGGGGAAGGCTGGGGGTCTCTCTGTGGGGGTCTCGACCCCCTGATGCTGAGACCCTTGCAGGGGAAGGAGGTGATCCTCACAGTGCTACGTCCTGCCGGTGAAACTACTCGCTCTCAGGTGAAAAGCGGCAGCTGGTGACAGCACAGGAAGCTCTCCCCAGAATGGCAGAGGGGGCGGAGCAATGACCGGACAGCAGGGGGAGTTGTAGCCTGGGTGAACCCAGCCTCCACGTGACCTGCTCTCAGACCTGTTCTCAGTCACTACACTACTACTACTACTGCTAGTGACTGAGAACTCTGAGAGCAGGTCACGTGGCGGCTGGGTTCACCCAGGCTAGGGGAGTTGGCCAAGTAGGCTACAATTGGGGAGAAAATGGGAGAAAAATCTGACGAAAAGAAATGTAAAAATAATAATAAATATAATTATCATGTACAACAATGAAAAGATTGAGCAGCACACAACCCTCTATTGAGAGTGTTAATTAGCCACACTGTTCGCCAAATATTTTTTGACAAATAACTTAATTTTGGGTTAGGGTTTCAAAAAGTTGAGTTAGTTGCTAAAATGGAAGGATGGCGTATAAGACTCAATGGAACGCTATAGTCATACGTATTCAATTCTGACTGAGGACGAGCTGGCATGTTAACTAGCTAGCTAGCTGTTAACTAAGCTAAACCCGCTGGCTGTAACAACGTTCGCCGGGCTCAAAATGCGAGTGACCAAAACATTCGCTCGTTAACCATTTTGAGTCACGTTCTTTTCAACGCGGGCATCAGCTTTAAACTCTGTTGACCAGTTGTTGATATCTCAGCGATAATGTGGCTATTCGTTGCAGCTACTGTAAGCTATAGGAGGAATAGGCTACTGTTTCTGATGTAACTTGCGCTGTTTTCTGGGGCATGCTGTAAAACTTCAATTAATAGCCCCCGTGGCGTTTATTTACAAAATATGTAGCCAGTCTATATGGGACCTCCGGTAATTTGGGACCTGCATTTAATTCTTTTTAAATTCTTGCTCAGCAAAGATCAAATATGTATCAAATTGTTTATTTAAACCAGTATGAATAGTACTTGGACAAAATATACCGTATAGATATCTGGTTTGGCCATGACACCTGCTATTTGGTGTGTGTTTTTCAGTACAGTAATTGTCGCATGCTGCCTGGAGCTGCGGGCATTGATGAGAAGGGGGAAAAAGACAAATGCCTGCAGAAAATACAGTGATACTATTCTCTAACGAATGAATGAACTAAAAATGCAATGGAAACGTTGTTTGCTGTTCCAGTAATTAGGACGAACCTTGGATACGAGCCGATAATCGTGCAGGGAAGCTAGTCTGCTCAGCTCATAGACGCTGAGGTAGCGAGGTACCCACTAATACCTGGAACAAGCGTTAGCATGCCGTCAGCTTCTCATGCAATGGAAACGTTGTTTGCTGTTCCAGTAATTAGGACGAACCTTGGATATGTATGGTGCAGGGAAGCTAGTCCGCTCAGCTCATAGAAGCTGAGATAGCCAGTTGAACAAACGTTTGATTAAACAGCTGTGCAAGTTGGGGAGCGGATACATTTACAACATGTGATTAGACTTGAGCCGGTGTGCATTGTACGTATTAATGCACACCTGCCGGCCAATCAGAAATGAGTATTCACCCCGACCACGGTATAAACACGTGGAAACACACTGATTGGAGGGGGCTTTAAGGTCAATTTTGGGCAATGGCATTCAATGATGTCATAGAAGTTTGTTTTCCCTCATCATGAGTGTGAGATATGAAGAAACGTCTGGTTTTGCAGAACGACAACCTAAAGTCAGTATCAGTGGAATTGCTCTTTCAGCTTACCTAGGGCCGAAAGATTTCAATAGAACTCAATAAAATGGCTGCATTGTGAGCTGTTGTTTTTTTGCTCCACTTGATGCATGAAACCAAGAAGTAGCAGGATGTGCATTCAAACATCAATAACGAAACAATAGCATCATTGTGGTACATTAGAAAATATGTTTTTTAGTTTTTTTTATGATGCAAAACTTTTTGCTCAGTTTGTTCAATTAAGACATCCAAGGAGTGGGTCGGATACACAAAGAGTCAATCGAAATATCAGAATATCAGAAATTGATCAAGAACATACCCAAAGATAATAATTTCCATAGATGAAACTACAAATATTTTAAGTAATGGGTTGAAAAGGTGACACTGTAACAGTTGATTTTTTTTGCTTCATTTTGATAATTTACATGACAATTCTTAGTCCTTAGCCCTGACAAAATGTTTATCAGTGTGTTTAAGGCCTCTACTTTAATTGATAGTAGTAAATAATTAACATTCTTGTGCCAGACACAATTAAAATAAATTATGGAAATGAGAAATACAATACAATGGTGCTGAATATGCTCAGTGTAACATCTAAATAGTTATTTAGCTCATCAATTTACCTTCAAAGTTACAACAACAAACTTTGAATGATACAATCAACTTCAGACTGTGAAAAAAATGTTTCGATGAGCAACATTACACAATCAATTTTAATAAACACAGACATTAATTACTCTTAATCCCGCGAGCATCGTTAGAATACATTTAGTCTCTCTTGCAAGGGTCGGCCATATGCATGTTTACACAAGTTTCCAAAGAAAGTCGTTAACACTTTATAATAACTGCACACTAAGTATTATTTGAACATTAGTAAGTACTTAATTCATCATTTATAAACCATTGTTCCTACATAAAACATTAATAAGTAATTTGTGTGATGTCTGTTTCCTTTTTTGGTTAAGAGAATAATTTTGAGACTTTTTTGTGTCTTGAGTTACTGCTGGAATGATAATTCAGGTATTGCCAGCCTTTCAATCTCATGTGTAATTATTTTTAAGGCGTAGATAGTCCTCACTGTCGAGGAGGTCACACAAAATACAGTTGTAAATGTTTTCTAACTACCTCATTACTGTGGGAACAAGGCTGTATTATGAATTAAATAATGCTTCATAGCATCATTATTATAAAGTGTTACAACAAAGTCTGCAAATCAGACCATCTTAGAAGTCCCACCAGTTGCTGCATGCAAGCCATGCTGCTCCTCCCAAAGATGAACTGTTTGGAAAATCTACATGTGGGAAGGAATAGGCTGCTGCATGTTAGATGGAAATATGATGGGAGACTTCTATGATGGTTACCCATGCCTTCAAATGTCTAAATCATCGTTTCAAGACTAAAACTAGATCTTTACCATGCAATTTAGTTTCTTCATATTGTCCACAGTTGCTCTGTATGCAAAGACAATATGTAATTTCTTGAGACTGGAACATACTCTTTCTTTCTTGTGGTTTTCCTGAATTAAAATTTCATTAGTGTGCAAACTTTCCTCTTTTGTTGGTCCTCAATTGATCAATCAGCCCTCAAAAATGTTTAAATTTTTTGGCACAAACGAATATTGCAAATTAAGCAGAGTTATTTGATTTAATGTTTAATGTATCCACTGGTTGTAAAATCACCCGATTGAATCACCCCTTAAAGCAGCTACGAGCAACTTTTTCGATTGTTATTAAACAGTATAAATTTAATATCAATGCATCACATCTTACCTCTAATAGTCGACGAGACCAAAGCCGTGTGTATCTGAGATTGCTCCCTTAGGTGATTATTAAGTCTATAGTCTGTCTAAACTCGCGCCAACAGGGGGCTCTCTAGAGCGACCGGACCGGGTAACCCGGAAGTGAAACGCGGAAGTGAAACCAGGAAGTGAAACGCAGCTGCCTTTTTACGCCGTTTGCGCTGCCTAGCAACATAACATAAACAATGTGAACGCCACGCATACTCGCGGGAACATCTCTCGTTATATTCTAACAGGTTTTTTGGAAGTTATTTTGTGGTTATGGCCGAAGTGGCTGCTGCAAACCGTTTCATTTCAATTCCTGATCTGCCCTGGCTACAGAGACACTAACACTGGCCGATTCACTCGGGGTTCAAGCGAGACTACTCTGCGTTGGTATCGTCGACTATTAGAGGTAAGATGTGATGCATTGATATTAAATTTATACTGTTTAATAACAATCGAAAAAGTTGCTCGTAGCTGCTTTAAACAAAAATAAACTACTTTTTTTATCTTAGAATTCAAATCTATTCTCCTTTCAGGTTGTAAAAAATGATCTTGAATAACACCAATCAGAAACTCTCATGTGATCAGCGACAGCGGTATTACATGGCATTTTAATGTTTTAGCGCATTTCGAATTTTACTGAGATTCCTCAGAGACTATATGGCAAGCTGCCTGGGACAAGTTATGTCCAGATGTATATACAGACAGTAATACTAATGACACAGCTTCAATGGGAAACGTTGATGCACTGGATGAAAAAAAAATACACATTTTAACAAGTGATTTCCTGTTTTCAGGCGTATCAAGCTTACAGTATTTCAAGATGTTTTCAATGATGATCTTTTCTGCACACGCAGAAAGAATTCAGAACATGTTTCTTGGGACAAACTTGTGGCAAGAAAACATCCAATAATAAAATAGTAATAATTTTGTTTTGCAACTTGTTTTTTAGCTATACGACCAGTATGTTTTCATGCCAATTGGTCCTGAGAAACATCATTATATCAGGATTATTTGATTTCTTGTTATCTTGACAAAGCTTGGTAAACCTTTTTTAATCAAGTTTTTTCTTTCTTTTTCCTCCAATTGTCTCCCCAATTGACTTGACAAATTCCCTCTGTTGTCCCGGTCGTTGCTCCACCCCCTCTGCCGATCGGGAAAGAGTTGTAGACTAGCACATGCTTCCTCCGTATACATGTGCAGTCGCCAGCCGCTTCTTTTCACCTGACAGCGAGGTGTTTCACCGGCAGGACGTAGTCCATGGGAGGTCGCGACCGACCAGAGGAGGCGCTATTGCATCGACCAGGACTCGTACCCCACTGGCTTCCCACCTGCCGACACTGCCATTTGTGTCTGTAGGAACGTCTGACCAAGCCGGAAGTAACGCTGCCGGGAATTGAACCTGGTTTCAGGATAGTGCTTTTACCTCTAGGACATCCACAAGCTTCATACATCTCAGAAAATAATCACAGACTAGGCTTGTAATTCTTTTCCACAGAGTGACTCAAACTGATAATTGGATGTTTCTACTTATTGCTTTAATGCGGCTAATTTGTCTGGAAAATAGATACAGTATTAACGTCCCTGCAACATTGTATACTGACAAAACAAAGGCCGTTTTTGCAAACGTTTTCAGAGTACAATCACTCACATTTTGGTCAAGTCGTAATAAAATAATGTGTTTTGGTTTGCGGTAAGAGAATTTTGAGATAGATTTTGTTCAGAAAGTTGGTCATGAATGTTAAAAAAAAGGCCATCCTTTGTCTCTTGTTACAGATCTAAGTTATTGTCTCTGAAAGCAAATCCAATCACCTTATAAAGAAAAAAAGTTAAACTGCTACATATGTATTTATTCTTCAATTGATGTTGGGTCTCAATCCAACATTTTTCATGTCACCTCTCTCTGCTCATGCTAAGTCTTATCAAGTTTGAGGCTAATCAATTAGTTTAATTCAATCATGCGGATGCTACCAGCTAATGCTACAACCTATGGTAACTACCAAAGATATCCCTCTGAATTAATCTTAACATGAATCAACTAAGTCATAATAGATTAACTTTGGCTCGCTTCAAAAAACACTAACAATCCTAATATATACATATAAAAAAGAGATTTAGAATCATAAAGTGCCCAAATTAAAGAGGTGTTACTTTCATTGTTTAATAATCTATAAATGTCTCTACAGTCTGCATATTGTGTTCCCTTTGATTTCATCCTATCTTTGTGTCTTTCTTTCTTTTTTTTACCTTGCCCGTGACGTCAGTCCACAGATCTTTTGTTTGGATGATGCAAACACATCTCATGCCTCCCTGCTCTCTCCAAGGACCCTAAAAAAGAAGGATAAGACATCACTCATGTCAGAGAGTTCAGATTTTGCATTGATTGGGTCCAATTCTATTGAAGTGAATGGGTGGGCAGGGGAAGTCCCACTATAAACCATTATATCTGTGTTGTTTCACGTTCGATTGACAAATGCTCCACCAGATTAAAGAAAAAACACATTACATGATGTTGACTGATGTTTATTTTTATTTTATTGAAATTGTTTTCCTTATTATTGGTCTCCAAACAGATCATGTCTCTCTGTCCAGCAGCTGAATATAGCTCAACTCAATCGAGGTTTGGTCCAAAATAGAGCTAGATTAGCTAACTAAATTATGATTCATGACCGAATGGGGCTTCAGTCAACATCACGTAATGTGTTTTCTTTAATCTGGCAGAATAATTTTTCAATCAAAGGTGAAACGACACAGATGGTTTATAGTGGGACTTACCCTGTCCGCCCCATTGACTTCAATAGAACTTCAATAGAATTGGCCCCAGCCCCACGTTCTGGCCCCAATGCAAAATCCGTACGCTGTGACGTGAGTTCTGTCTTATCCTTCTTTTTAGGCTCCTTGCATCTCTCCCTCTTTCCCTCCCTCTCTCCATGCTGGGTGGTAGCATGGCTAATCAGCAGGTGTCTTAGCACTCTCTGGATCAGGGCTCTAATTTAGAAGAAAGAGGAGGCTTCTCTGCACAGCCTGAATGCTGCTGTCAGACACTCCCTCGCTCCTCCAACAATGGCACAGGCTGCAAAATAAGAGAAGAAGAGGAAGGAGAAGACACTTGCTGGTAGAAATTGGCAC
Source organism: Poromitra crassiceps (assembly GCF_964638095.1). Taxonomy (NCBI): domain Eukaryota; kingdom Metazoa; phylum Chordata; class Actinopteri; order Beryciformes; family Melamphaidae; genus Poromitra; species Poromitra crassiceps. The sequence continues at coordinate 14,652,894 of NC_139650.1, read as the reverse complement.
AGTAGAAACTGTTTTTAGACAACTGTCAGCCAAAGCTTTCAAAAAGAGAGAGGAGGGATCTTAAAAATCTACTTCTACTGTAGAGTATTAGCGAAAAAGCATTCTGAACTATAGGATTCTTAAACTGGAATAGAAGTTATCTGCCCTACTCCATGTCACCCAGGCTATCCTCCTTTGTGGGCTGCTTAGCTAAAAAAAAATCCATAACAAAAGTGCATTTTGCAATAAAAGCATATAATTTGGTACACTTCCGAAAATAATTTGATATGGGGGCATCATGAATTGGGGGGTGGGGGCGGCTATAGATTGGCAGCCTATGGAAATTCAATTTGAGGTTAGGTTTGGGCAATTGGCAAGTACTTATTTTGAGTCTCGAATTGTGAGATAGAGGGAAGCATCTGAACAACCACCCACCCCCCACCCACAAATTCATGATGCCCTCATATCAAATTATTTTGGGAATTTCTTTGGCTAAACAGTGAGTGTAACAAATTATATGCTTTTATCGCAAAACGCACAATCGTTATGCTTAACTGCCTCACTATTGCTTTCTACTAACTTTTTTGTGTTAGCTTGTTGCGTGTCGTCTGGGGTACAGTGCAGCTACAATACCACCACTGGCCACCATGTGGCACCTGCACTCGCAGACAGACTGTGAATTTAGAAGTAGAACACAGAAGAGGATGCAAGCAAAAAAGTTCTGGAAAAGAGTTCTGGAACTCTGGATAGAATACCCTGACATTTGTAGATCATGGTGTGCCACCATGGTCCAAGACTCTTCACAACCAAACTTTACAGCAGCTGATTTGACTGATTAGCTCTCTGGCTGAAGGTGCAATCACATGGGATCAGTGATTGTGATTGGTTGCAATGAAAACATGCACCCCAGAACTGGAATGGATAGAACGACCATTCCCTTTCAAACCAACGTTCCAGGACGGTTGGAGCGGCAGCAAATGTTAGGCTACATGTCATGAATGGCTGGGCTAACAGTTAGCTTTTGTGTAAAGTGGCTTATGGCAAGTCGCTGCAGAGCTTTTGCAGCAAGACCCAAAGCAGCTCCTCTGTCTCCTTGCTGCCATGGATGCCAACATGCTATGGTTGACTAGAAGACTTAGAGGGAGAAGTATAGTAGGCTATTTGATAAAGATCAGCATTAGCCGCCTTGTCGCTAATGTTAGCTTTCAGTTTTGAGAGTTTCATCTGCACAGTTCTCAAGCTTAATGTGACAGACTTTACGGCCTTAATACTTAGGCCACGTTTAGAAAACAACAGTCTCTGCATAAAAACAGCAAACTGTTCTGACCTTTGGTTTTGCGTTTACACCAAGCATTTGTGATCACGATTCATGTGGAGACTGAAGCGGCAAATGTCATCACCAACTCTGAGCAGTGTGAAGACAGCCAGAATAATCTGAAACGTCTGGCTAGAACCTTTACAATAATGGCAGTTAAATAAGGCATATGCTATTTGTACCCGGGTGTAAATAGACGATGTGACTATTTACACCCAGGGGTAAATATCCCATGTGGCTATGGGTGTAAATAGCTCATGTGACTATTTGTGTGTGGGGGGAGGGGGATTCCCCTTATTTGCTTCACATGGTTAGACTTTGGGGGGAGAGGTCCGGTGTCTTGTCCTTGTCTTGTCAGTGTGCAGGCAATAAATATTACAATTTTAAATATTAAAGTTATTGAAGTGCTGTCTTGGAGTAATTCCTTTCTGTGACATTTTTGGGAGGATTCAGCACCCACAGAGGGTTGAGCACGTTTTTCTGGTATTTTGATTTGTCCTTCTCAGTGAAAATATGGTGTAGCCTACATATGTTTCTCACTTTCTCATAGGATGATTGCGGAATTGGATGTTATCTGGAGGGGAAAATGTAAAAAAAAAAAACATTACTTGGCTTGTGTTAAATTAACCTACCAGTCGTCAATTATAAATGTCGGGCAGCTCTTTATTTTCTGTGGAGCAGTGCTGTAGTGGTAAAAAAAGGTGGATAATTTGTGAGGCAGTTTTCTCACGTCGTGCTGTTATAAAAAAGGTGGATAAATAAACCTCAGTCGCCCACATACAAGACTATATGAGACTCGAACAACTGAAACTGAATCATGTATCCCTATAATATCATTGTATTCTTATCAGCATCATCAACATCATTGTTGTTGTTTATTTTGTGGTTTTCTGGCACATTGGACTAATATACCATCTGGAGTCGGGACAGTTTAAAGAACAAAACGTAATTTATATCATTCAAACCTTAACTCATTCTCCGCCACAGTTTTTCAGAAAATGTCACTATAGCCACCGTCAGGGTTTTTGATCATTTTCATTAATTTTCTAAGACCCACAGAATATTTTCTTCTATGACTACGTAAAGACTGAATATCCCAAAAGAAAGAAGACAGCCTCGACTTTAATATGAAAAAAAAGTATTTATAATAATGTAATGTAATAGCCTTATCGATGCATGTTGCAAATTTTTTTGTTTTTATTTGTTTGTTTGTTTTGTGTGTGATCTGAAATACACAGAACACATAGAACACAGACAGATTGGAGGAATATCTGCTCACTTCGAAAAGTAAATTTTAACCCGTAGTGAGTTGACTGTTCTGTTTTTTTTTACCCAGTAATAAATTTATACTTTTATTTTGAAGGTATGGGTTAGTTGTTGGTTGTATTACACAATAAAAACCCAGTAAAGCCCTTTAAAAAATACCTGTTTTCTTTGCAGCACTTGGGACTTGAGGAAATCCATGCATCTGGCCGTGAGTTGAGGGCCGCTCAATTATTTAATATGCGCGTGCAATTAATAGGCACGAACATTAATAGCGGGCACTTGTCGCAGATTATGTATTTTTAGCACTCGTTATTAGACTCTGATGTCGTGATAGTTTGTTGAGTGCTATATTGATAGGCTAGTTGAATGCACCTATTGTCTTCCATGCGAGAAGTGGAACCGTGTTTTCACAAGAATCATGTATTGCCACTTTACACAACGACTGCGTCATCAGAAATTTCCACTCTGGAACCTGGTTTAACTTTTTTGCGTTTTCAGGTGCCAATAACACGGGTGCGATGGAAACAGAAGGCCCAAACGCAACAAAAGTTTGCTGTTTTATGCCAGGAGTGTTGCCGTGTAAACTAGATCTTAGAGACTGCTGTTGTCACCAGAGCAATAACCATTCAAATTCCATAATTACCATTTAATGCTACTAACCAAATTACCATGGCCAACAGTGAAAGGACCGTTCTATCCCTCCAAGTGGTGCAGACTCTGGGGTCATGATGGCATGGTAGAGAACCATGAATCATTAATCAGTGGATCTCAATCCTGGTCCTTGGGACTCCAAACCCTGCTGGTTTCCATTCTAGCCCTCTAATCAAGGCTGATTTCTGAATGCACTTAAAGTCAATGAACTGCCTGACAGGAGAGCAAACAAGCTTTACTCCGGTTCCTGAAAGTCAGCATTGAGAACCATTGATCTCTAGAATCTAGAGATCTATTCTAGATCATTCCAGAAGGTGAACCATTTCATGCTTATTCTGCTTACAGACACAGAGTACCAAATGAATCTTAACCTTGAACAGCCACGGATGTGAGACAAAAAAAGAAGCTCAAGTCAAAGTGTTCAAAACCAAGACGTCTTGGATTGGTAGAAACAAAGATGTTAAGTTTCATTCTTTCAATTGTCATGCTTTCTAGTCGTTTTGTGCCCAGATCCATTTCACCATACATCCTGTCGTCCCCTTGTTCGTACACAAGGGAAGGTCAAAAACATCACTGCGGTGCAGTTTCACTTCCTCTCCAGACTCGCGCATAATGAGGACACACAAAGACAAAAAGCAGTAGGAGTGACAATGGAATGTATGGCTGTGAAGAAGGAGCCGAAGCAGCCCAAGCATAGCTGAGCACGCAGTATGTTGCCATCTTTGAAGCCTCCTTGTTAAGCAGGTGTCTGTTCTTCCATCAAAGAGAGCTGAAGAGAACTAGATTTCCCTGTGAATCTTAGGGGCGGTCAGTTGCAACATCGAGAGAACTACGTTTCCCACGGTTCTCGGGAACAGTCGGCTGCAACTTCAAGATAACTACATTTCCAAAGAGCGGCAGGGTGGCCTACTGGTTAGTGAGGTCACCCCACAACCAGAGTGGTGTGGTTCAATCCACGGTGTGGCCCCTACCTGTTGAAGTTCCCTTGAGCAACCTTTACCTGCTCCAGGGGTGCTGCAACCTGGCCGACCCTGCACCCAAACCAGAGGGCTGACGTGGATTTAAAAAAGCTTCTCATGAATTGGCTGCAACATCAAAAGAATTAATTTCCCCACGAGACTTAGGAGTGGTCGGTTGCAACATCAGAAGATTTCATTTTGCAGTGAGTCTGAGTTGCGGTCGCAGCAGGGCCCGGTGGCGCTCTCCAGGGACATCTGGGAGGAGTCTTAGTTGCGGTCGCAGCAAGGCCCGATGGTGCTCTCCAGGGACATCTGGGAGGAGTGGCGGATGAGCGGCGCCATCGTCGGGTCCACCATGGAGGAGGTGGGAAAGAGCTTGTACCAGCCAATCACCATCGTGCTGAGTTCCAGCTCCTCCAATAGGATTCGAGCTACGCCCATGAAGCATTTGCGGTCCATCCGGCCGTAGTTGCCCCAAACAATCACCTGTTGGAGAGAGGAGTAAGACACAGCAATCAGGCAGAGCAAACTTCTTGTCCACATTTAGAGTGCACACCTACAATATTCCTATTATATTGGACAATATTAATATTTCAACATTATTTTGGTAGGGTGAGTTAGGACACATTGATGTCATATCCCACTGACAAAAAGAGCCCCGAAAAAGCTCTGATCTCACCTTTCAAATGGTAATGATAAATGGACTGCATTTGTGTAGCGCTTTTATAATCACCGGTTCACACACCAAAGGCGGCAAGCTGCCACGCAGGGTGCTGGCACAGCCATCGGGAGCAATTTGGGGTTCAGTGTCTTGCCCAAGGACACTTCGTCCTTGGGATGTGCTTCAGAAGAAGCAGTGAGAAGCGCTTCTGTTTGGTAACAGAAGAAGATAAACCACAGAAGAAGAACATAAGCACTGTAAGCCCATCCGGGGCAGGTCAGAGTTGACTCGTTCTCTGTTGTGTTGTTAGCTTAGCAGCCTAGCTTGGCATATACAGTAGATATGATCTGATGTCAAGATTATGGACGATTCAATTCAATTGCTGCTCGTATGGAATAAGGCCACATATCGACAACAACAAACAGCAGCGGGAGATAAAGCGGGAGGTGTTATCTGTGATGGACACTCGGACAGCAAACAGAGAAGGCTGTCGGCACTCGGCAGCACAGGAGGTTAGTTAGATAGCCATTTCATGTTCTCATAATTAAATAACAACCATAATGAACCGCGATGTGACAGAAAATGTGTTATTTACAGAGCGCATGCAGCTTGCCCCGTTTGCGCCCGTTATAGCCTGTTTGAGGATACTACTCCGAGCTCAATATCTTCTGTGGGCATCCGAATGAAACCAAAGTTATTTGGGTGAGTAAAACATCATATTTTAAGATGGAAATAAGGTCTGGGGTGTAAAAAACCGTAATTATCCTTTAAGGTTGCCGTTTTTATTAGCAAAATGGCAGGCTATGCAGCATGAAACAATATAATATGAAAAAATAGCGCTGCTTGGCGGACCATTTGCACGCTGAATTTACTAGAAGACCCGGATAACTTTAACTTAATAGACGTACTTGCACATCCATGCCGTCTGTAACCGTGTGCAGCCGAGACCAGACGTTGCAGTATACAGTGTTTGCGGAGATTTCCGTGTGTATGAAGCATTACCCGCGCATTATTGGACAATACAATGTCAATCTTACCAGTCTATCCAATCAACAACCAATTTGATTGAATAAATCAATTGATTGGTAGTGATTGGTGAGGGTGGTTGAGGCTTCACTGTTCCCTGTGAATTGTGTCTGTTTTTTGACCAATCATAGATTAGCATGAGATAAGTTACAGAGGAAATTAAATGCCCAAGGGGGTAATGTCAATGTTGCCTAACCCTGACGGCACAGACAGACCCAGACAGACTCTGCATGCCTCTCCTTTCCATCAGTGCCCTACAGGTGTCACTGTTTAAGCATTTTAAGAAGATCAGCCATGACTTTTATGAAGAAAAAGCACATTTGATTGATATTTTACTTAAATATATTATAAAATATATATATTATTATATAAAATATATATATTATTATATAAAATCCCCCATCTCTTCTAAAAAATAAGGAAGGCTCATCCTCCCTTGCATACATTAATAACCTCCACTGATTTACAGTCTATGGCGTGCACACACAGGGGTTGATGCAGTGGTTTGTGAGACCCTTTTAATTCCTGCTCCTGGTGTGTGTGTGTGTGTGTGTGTGTGTGTGTGTGTGTGTGTGTGTTTGTGTGTGTGTGTGTGTGTGTGCATGCGTGCGTGCGTGCGTGCGTGTGTGCGTGTGCATGTGTAGCTACAGTAGGTGTCCTCTGTGTGTGATAACCTCAGGGCTAATCTCAGATGAACCCACATCTTGTCATGAGATGGACGAAATAATCAATAGCTGTCAGTGTGCACGTGTGTGATTTCCACAGAGACGGTGTCCAAATCTCATCCAATCTATTCTCATCTTTAAAGGGGATCTATCTCTCTTTCTGTCTGCCTGAGATTCAGCTGTCCAAATAAGGTCACGACCTCTATAGCTTAGGACAGAGAGAGACAGAGAGACAGAGAGAGAGAGAGAGAGAGAGACAGAGAGAGAGAGAGAGAGAGAGAGACAGAGAGAGAGAGAGAGAGAGAGACAGAGAGGTAATGATTGGTTAATGATGATCGGTTTACGAGGTTTGGTTGTTGGTCAGAAAAAAATAGCCATCCCTAACACACACACACACACACACACACACACACACACACACACACACACACACACCACTAACCGACTTCCTGCTGACATGTATCAATCTATTTCAGGTAGAGACGGGGTATCGGTATCAGGATACTGGTATCATGTGTCGATACTGACGTAATTCACATATCAGATATTGGACTGCCTTCACCGATCCACGTTCCAATCCTGATTCCATTCACAGCTTGCGCTGGACCATGAACCCAGCGTAACATAACACGAGACACTGCTAGTAAGTAATAGTAGTAGTAGTAGTGAGCTAGTAATGAGCAGTTAGCTAACGCAACAACATGTCCTTAGTTTTGGAGATACTAGGTGGAATTCCCCCATGTTGTCCTGGGTTAAAACAGAGAGCTGCACCCCCCACCGAAGCAGAGCATCTCACCGACAGAGACAACAGGAGTGGGAGGAAACAAAGCATCTCATGGCTACTCCGATGCTGTAAACCAGAGCCATGTATATAGAAGAGTCGCGACATCTACGTTCACTCCAATAGACCAGTTTTTTTACTCTCAAGAGTTCCCGGGAGTAAGGTTCTGGTTTAAGTTCTGTCGAGTTGCAGCAAAATGGACAGTTTGTGATGTATTTTGAAAGGGTCCAACGGTTAAAGAATCAAATTGTACACTATCTGCTTTATTTTAGCATTCAAAAGTAGCGCGAGCCTCCTTCCTGGCTGTTCATTGGCTACTGAGTCACGCATTTTGGACCTCCACTGACGCCACTCTCTTACTAGATTGCTCTGCTGTAAACAAAAGATGAACAGCCAATCGAAACTAGCTGTGCAAATACAAGACTTGAGGCTTTGTTCCCCCTGTTTTCAGCAGAAAAACAACTTGAGTTTTATTTAACAAGATACATGTATTTGCTGATCCTAAAACGTCTTCATTTTATATGGAATGGATAGTTCAAATCATGGTGTACTAATGCAAAAAATGAAAAAAACTATTTTTTTCAAGAAATACACTTTGTGCCTAGTCGAAAACTGAAACGGCCGAGTTGCGGTACCTAACGCCAGGGAGTGTCACATATTTCACAGGGCAAAAAAAAGTTAATTTCCTACCCTGCCCAGGAGTCAAGTTCAAAATTTGATCTGGTTTGTGGAATTTACCTGGACTCAACTGGGATGGTTTTAATCAAATTGCAGCTCCAAACTATAGTGTTATCTTGTGTATAAGCTCATTATAGATCAGTTCTCACCATTGCCAGCAATGTTAAAACCACTAAATGTGATATTCAGCGCTAGTAGATGCTATTAAGCTGCCTTCACATGATAAGTGATCTCTTCTCTCACTGCAAGGTAGAGCGTCAAAAGTTTAGCCATAAGTAGGTCAGAGTTTAAATAATTTTTGTGCAACGTGGCAAATTCGACACCAGCGTTGCCGCCTAGTTGGGAAGCACCACTCTCCCCATAGGAAAACAACGGCACAGTGGGTGCAGAGCTGTTTAACAGTGGATGTGTGGGGGGCTTAATATATCTAGGGAGACAGGCGAATTATTGTGGTGAGCAGTGAAGGAAGCCATGCCCACTTTCTGTGTTGAGAGACTTGTTCCTTCCAGCCTGTCTAAGCATCGTCCGCTCGCTGCTTCGTGCCTGTGGCTTTGTATGTTGTTGCCCCACACGGCCATTTATACATAGAGTCACAAGGCAAGGATTGTGAGGGTTTGTGGATCAAGCTGTGAATGTGATTGGAGAAATGAAGCGGCCGTGCCTATGTGTTTCATACACTGTGTTTACGTTTGAATTGATGCTATATCTAGTGGGCAAAAAAACAGCACATTTAGTGCCCTTAAGAAACACACTTTCTGTCTCTGTCTTTTTCTGTTCTCAGATGACTGGATGACTGGACGGATTTGATTTAGGGTCACCTGGGTCACACCTTGGGTCACCCCCTTGCTGTGCAGGTTCTCAGAGGTTCCTACCTGCACCGCCTTGCCCTGTAGGCTCTCAGAGGTTTCTACCTGCACCACCTTGCTGTGGGGACTCTCGGGAGGTTCCTACCTGCACCACCTTGCCATGCGGGCTCTCGGAGAAGACCAGCACCTGGTTGTAGAGCGGGTCCAGAGACTTCCTCACAGACTTGGTCTTCTTCTTGGACACACACATCCCGTTCTCCAGTAGGTACACTTTGATGTAGGCCGCTGCAAACACAGCACACAACAAAACACTGCATTAAAGTCAATGATCTGACACTTAGCAGACAACAAAACACTGCATTAAAGTCAATGATCTGACACTTAGCAGACAACAAAACACTGCATTAAAGTCCCTGCTCTCAAACTCTGGGGGCATGTCCACTGAAGTGTCCCCAGCACTTACGGCTATGTTTACTCTTAACGTTAATGTTACCGCTCATTGCTTTGGGAGCCGTCATACTGTTTTGCCAGTTGATTGGCTGGTTACGTTGTAATTTCAGGAAATGGCTGCATGTGGGCGGCTAGAAGTCCAGACTGATACGTGATGTGAGATCACATGATCAGGATGCTTTTACCTGGCTCAATTTCAAGCCTTTGAGTTCCCATTTTACCTCCCATGTTGGCAACAGCAGCCAAAATAATATGGGTTATACCTTCTACTGGATCTACTGGCTGGAGGAGTACCCCCCTCCCCCATACACACACAGGCACACACACACACACACACACACACACACACACACACACGCACGCACACACACAGGCTTTTCATCCTGCATGTTAGATGACAAGATTAAATATTAGGCACGCTGAAATCTGGAACAAGTCTTTATATGGCTTTCCTTTCATCTCTCTCTTGCTCTCCTCCTCCCTCTCTCCCTCCCTCTGTCTCTTTATCTCTCTGCCCCCCTCTCTCCCTCTCCCCCTCTCTCTCCCCCCCCCCCCCCAGACATTGTTTTCCTTGCTGATGCTGTTCTTCTTAGAGGGGGAGCCACAGAGGGGGCTGCTCTAACATGATGCAGCCAGAGGGGGCGCCACAGAGGGAGCAGATAGTTTGTTGTTACACAATCCAAATAAAACGCAGGAAGTAAAGCAGGTTCAAGCAGAACACTAATGAGGGTTTCCAACTTCCAATCCATTTAGGTGTTCCAGTGCCGGGGCTCTAATCAGTGTCTTCCTTGCACCTGTTTTACTTCCTCAACAGCTCAACAGTGACCGCCCACTTTTTCTCAGCTCCCGTTCAATCAGAGAACTCACCATTCGTTTTCGCCATAGATGACGTTTAGAAAAATCCTTATATAAAGAGTTTTAAGCCTGGAACCAAGCCAACCAGCCACCTAGTGAATCATGAGTGACCATCAAACATTTCATTTGGAGCAAAAAAATCAAAAGCACGAAAAAAAATCTATTTTTGATTTTCTTGTTGTTGTTTTGTTGATGTTTTTAGTTTTAGTGTTGACTCCAAATGAAATGTTTTATGGTCACTCACAATTCACTAGGTGGCTGGTTGGCTTGGTTCCAGGCTTAAAACTCTTTATATAATTAAGCAAAAGCTCATGACAGGCCGTGGTATACGGTCATCAGGGGTTCAAGCCCCAAAGGGGCGGCAAACCCTATTGTATTTGCTGTGTTTATTCTTTCATTCTTATTCTTTCTTATTCTTATTCTTCCGTAAAAGTGTATGCACATCAGAAACCATAAGGCCCACAGTAGCCAAACTTTGCACATAGTTTGGAAATGTCACCCACTATACTGAGGGACCAAAAATTACACCAATCTACCAAATTTCGGCGATATAACAGCCCCCTTTTCACGTTTTTAGGCCTACACAGGTAATTTTAGGACATTGTGACATCATCACCATAACCATCAATATCATTGGGCCAATATCTGGTCCAATGACAGATATTGGTGGTTACTAGATGCCCTATCTGTAGGGACCATGTTAATGTAATAGAGACTTGGGTTGAGGACATACATTTGGGCAAAGCGAGGCTGGGCACCTGATTCAGCCTGGAGAGGCCCCATTCGCTGGACTACCCTGACTTGGAAAATGACAGAGGGAGAGAATTTGGAGAATGTTCGCTCTCGTACAGCAAGACTGGAGACTGAGAGTGTTCTCTGTTCTCTGTTCTCTAGATGCTGGAGACTGAGAGTGTTCTCTGTTCTCTGTTCTCTAGATGCTGGAGACTGAGTGTTCTCTGTCTGTTCTCTAGATGCTGGAGACTGAGAGGGTTCTCTGTTCTCTGTTCTCTAGATGCCCTAGAAACATTTGGTAACACTTTATTTTCAGGTCCACTTATTAACCACTAACTAGCTGATTATTAGTATGCATAGTAGGGCTGACCAAAATGCTTCGAAGCTTCAATCGATGCCATTGGTAATCGATTTCCAAATCAGTATTCAAATGCTTCGTTTTTCTTCTGAATTTTTTTGAAATAGTAATCCAACATTATTCATTATGCATCAACATTAATTATTATTACTTATTCTCTCAGATAAGGACATTGTGCCTCACAGCTCTCATCTAACATTACTTACCAGCACTGAAACTGTGACAGTTTGACCATGCAGCCACCAGGGCCTACTGTAGATATGAGCAAATTCCTTTTTATGGGCTATGGCTGTAATTTATTTGATGTGCTTATTGCAAATTCTTTATCCATTTTTGTTTCAATAAAAAGGAAAATCCTTGATGTCAGATTTTTCTCCTCGCCTCTCATTGTTACTACGTGCCCCGCACCACCGTCGAACCTTCAAATCTATTCGAATACTTGTCACTGAATCTTCAAAGCCCAAAAATTGTATTCGGGGACAGCCCTACATATTAGTAGCATATTAGCTATTGATTATCCATTATAAAGCACTTATTAATGCCTTATTCTGCATGATCATATTCTACCACTACTAGGCAATTAACTAAGAGTTTGCCCTCAATAACCTCCTAATTACTGCTTATTCATAGTAAATAAGCAAGTTGTTGTGCATGAATTATGATCTTAATAGGCTTTGCTCAGTATGGGCATTATAAGGTGGTAATATCACAAGAATAACTATTCTCTGTTAATAACTCTTAATAATATGGTCTATTCCTATCTAAGAAAACAAAACTACAAGTATTATAGTGTCCAATTAACTCAAAATTAAGAATATGTTCCCCAATCTAAAGTGAGGTCTTATTCATAAATAATTGACTAGTAGTTTGACACTTATTAACCCAAACAGGTTCCCTATTCTAAAGCTGCCTCCTCTTCACACGGTAATTCGACTATAACACAAAACTCCTGCAATTAACAGACCCTATTCGGTATGTTACACGTTACATGTTTTTTTAGGTCTACTATGATTCACATGTCTATTCCCATTCAGTGGTAGAGAACAAAGTCAACACAAGTTTTTAATGGACCACTTTTTAAAATATCAAAGAACAGATGTACTACTGACAAGAGCTGTGAGGTGTTATTTGCAGTTGTTTTGTGTTGTAGTCGACTTACTAACTGTGAAGAGGAGGCAACTTTAGAATAGGGAACCTGTTTGGGTTGTGTCATGCATACTGATGTATACATGACACAATAATAAAATATGACCTAACCTAACGTCTATACCTAACTATACCTATAACGTGTATATATAACCTTTATATAACGTTTATATAACCTATAACGTCTATACCTAACCTAACCTCTATAAGGTCACCAACAGATTGGATTGATTCACTGACAGATGCTGACGCACTGGCTGCTTGCTTGTTGCTTGCTTGATTGATAGATCAGTGGTTCCCAAGCTGAGGTACTCGTACCCCTATGGGTACATGGAGGTACTACACAGGGTACTTGAGAGAAATAAGAAAATAGAAAAATGTACAAATAAATCATGAAAATATATGAAATGTTAAAATAAATCTCGTCAGGAGGCAATAATTGCAACTCGTTCAATCCATTTCTTATTTTGTAATGTCATTCTTCAAAAGGTGGGTTATCATTCATTCATTGTGCCATATTTATATCATATCATATAGTTTTCTCTAGGGGGTACATGGATTCAGAAATCAGGGAAAAGGGGTATTGAAGCCAACACGTTAGATAACCACTGCTGTAGATTGCTTGCTGACCTGGAGGTCCCTTGGAGCCTGGTTTCATGGTGAGTCCTCTGGCCTGGACCACCTCCACCTCCAGACAGCCATTCCTCTCCATCAGGCCGATCTCCACATCACCTGTAGGGGGCGCAAACGCACAGTGACGTGTGAACAGTGTTGCCAACTCTTTTCCAAGCAAAGTCGCTATTGGCTGTTCAGAAAGTTGTTAGAAGTCGCTCTGATGTCCCATGCTAATTTGCATATCAATATCTATGCAGAAAAATGCACGCCTCGGCGTAGCCATTGTAATCATTGATTGTGGTAATATTAAGTGCTGAGTCCGCCCGCCTGGGCCAGATTCGGCGTACGCCGTTAGAAATGACAAGTAAACCCTATCCTGCTGCTGCAGTGGAGGAGAGAAGGAAGAGGAGGGGCTGCACTGAAGCGCTGTGTTTATCAGACAAGCAGAGAGAAGGAGAGAGAAAACCCGGCAGCAGCCTCACCAGTTTATAGGCAAAATCCGTTGGGATTCAACTGGATTCAACACATTAACATTGCTTCCCATCCAGGGGCGGTTCTAGGCCTTTTTTGGGTGGGCTTTAGCCCACCCAAAAATAGTCTCAGCCCACCCAAAAAAATAGAGGCAAAAAAAACTTGTTTTTTTTTTTGTTTGTTTGTTTTCAAATCCATGGTGGTCATTAGTAGCAGTTTAAAGTACATTTTCTCAGATTTATTGGTGTCTTTCTAGTCACACAATTTAATAGTCAGTGTTTCCCATACACTGATCTATTTGTGGTGGTACACCCTACATAGATTTTGACCCCCACAAATACTGCCACATATTAATTTCAACTAGTTGACTGCAAACTCCTGCTTTAGTGCTTACAGTATATTATTATCTTGTCGGAATATTATTCCAGCCAATAAGTTAGGAAGTTCCCTTTTGATTTAATTTTACTTTTGTTTTGCCTACAAAGCAAAATGTTACTTTACTTGAAACTCCCCTGAAGCGATTTTGGTATTATTTATGCAAGCATAATTCTACCATATAGTAACCTGTATGCAGAATATATATACTGTAGTATATATAGGGAAACAATTACTTTTTAATCGCTGTAAAACCACAGAACGGTAAAGAAGATATTGATGTGTGTAGTTCTTCATAGATCTAGTCTCTTCATTTTGATCTCAAAGTGCGCCAGTTTGATCCATTTTTTACCCTTAAAATTTTCTTTCTTTGGGTGGGCTCAGAGATGGGCGAAAATACATCATAAAGTATTTTGATACAAATTACAAATACTTGCTCAAAAAATGTATCACAATACAAATACAAAATACCTGTCTGAAAATGTATTTGAGATACAAATACGTATTTTGTATTTTGAAAATACATGAAAATACATTTTATAAAAACTTATAAAGAGCTGCAACGATTAGTCAATTCATAGATGAATTGCCAAATATTAAATTAATTGCCTATTTTGATGATCTATTAATCATTTAGAGACATTTCTTTAAGGAAAATGTCCTAATTCTCTGATTTCAGCTATTCAAAAGTGAAATTTTCTGGTTTCCTTAGACAGTAAATCCTCTCTTTAGTCCTCTGTCACAGTATGTGTACTCCCTAACACACTGCAGTTCTTCCATTTTAGTTTTAGTTGTTTTTCAGCAGAACTAATTTCTCCTTCAGCTCAGCTGTTAATCACCTTCTGTGAGGGCTTTTGACTTAAAGGCAGCATTTCTGCATGTTAACCTCAAGTTCTGGAACTTTGACTATGTTTAGCCATAGATATCTGACATCATAACACAATATAGAAATAACTGAAATAGGTAAAAGGCATAGTAGGTCCCCTTTAAACAACTTCACATTCACCACCATGTCAGTAACTTGTCGTCACAGTATTTATTTAACGTGCAAACATATTTATACAACTAGAAAAGGTTACATTTCAGGAATTGAATGCCCTGATGCACATCCTGTCTAAGGTTGTGAAATTGTGAATCGGTGAGAGGAACGATGAGAAACTGCATCTCAAACAAAAAAGGCCTTCCATGAAATTGGACTCTTGTTCAAATCCTTACATCCTTAAAATGACTTCCCCTCCTTCTGCTTCATAAACAAAATCCAAAACAACCTGGCTATCTAGAACATAATTACTAAAGAACAATCACTCACTGAATACAACTTTCCACTATCAGCAGTGGTAACACCATTCTAGTGTCAAAATCTGCACAGCCATCATTATGCACAGTGAAGCTCAGACATCCTTGTAGCAACAGAAAGACATTTTTGATTTTCATTAGGGTACTTTGGTGTTCAGTTATAGTTTTTCAGTATAACTAATTTCTCCATCTATTCAAATCAGGTTTATGACAGTTAGTTGTTTTTCAGTACAACTAATTTCTCCTATTCAAATCAGGTTTCAGTTTAGTTCAGTTAGGGTTTTTTTCAGTACAACTTATTTCTCAATCTATTCATATCAGGTTTTAGTATAGTTCAGTTAGTTTTTTTTTTCCAGTACAACTTATTTCTTCAGCTATTCACATCAGGTTTCAGTTTAGTTCAGTTAGTTAGTTTTTCAATACAACTTCTTTCTCAATCTATTCTGAATCATATCAGGTTTCAGTTTAGTTCAGTTAGTTGTTTTTTCAACTTATTTCTCCATCTATTCATATCAGGTTTCAGTTTAGTTCTTTTTAGTACAACTAATTTCTCCATCTTTTCACATCAGGTTTCAGTTCAGTTTAGTTCACTTAGGTCGGGTTCACACCAGAAAGTCCGGGTCCTTGGTTCGGGCCAGAGAAGAGGATGATACATTGTTTCGTTTTTCAGCTGGTTCGGTTTGCGTTCACAAGGCCAAAATCCACTAGTCCTGCCCACACGAACCAAAGTCACGTGGGCAGAAATCTCGTTCTATTATCCACATTATTTTTGTGAGGCTCCGCTGTAAAATAATTCTGGGAGCAATATCTGGACTAGAACGTGAGCAGCTGTGTGTTTACGCTTGTTGGCTTGACGCTGCCTGGATACTACTCTGCACTGTATGAGCGAGAAGCGCCTGGCTAGCGGGGTAATCTGCACTGCAGCGCGTGCCTCCCGGTGCCTCCTCGCATCGCATTTCCTTGTTGAACTCCGACGTTAAAAGTTTGCTCGTTACAAAATAACACTAGTTTTGGGAATGTAGCCTAATAATGTTTTCTATCACATCCGCTAACCTGTTGCTCGTTGAACAAGTCGGCATTTATCACCTCAGCTGCAACGTTTACAGACGGGTACATAGACGCGCTGTGTTGTGTCCCTTTTTACAGTCTATGGTTGTGTCAAGCTAGACGTAACGGGGGAAGAGGACAGCAGAAGGAAGCATCATGGTGCATCATGGCCGCCAAAAATAAGGTGGATTGGCCATACAATTTGTCAGGGCAAAAGTAAACAAACCCTGCCACTAGTCATTTGTGTCTGTTTGTGATGTCGCTGGTAACGAGACAAGATAAGCTAGCTAACTGTTACAGCTAGCAAGCAGCTTCTTCTTCAGCGGGAGCTTCCAAAACAGGAAATAACCAAAAAAATCAACACAAAAAACCACGTGCTTCCTCCGACTAGTCCAGGTGGTGTTCACACCAGAAATGGGCCGCTCCAGAGTTCGCTTGAGAGCAGACCGAGACCACCTCTCACAGGCGAACCAGAGCGCGGTTTTTAGTCCGCACCAGAGTTCGAGTAGGAGCGTTCACACCGACCCTATGGACCGTACTAAAGGGGAAAGGTCCGATAGACCGGACTAAACAAGGCTGGTGTGAACCCGCCCTTAGTTGTTTTTAGTACAACTAATTTCTCCTATTCAAATCAGGTTTCAGTTCAGTCCAGTTAGTTGTTTTTTAGTACAAGTAATTTCTCTGTTTATTCATATCAGGTTTCAGTTTAGTTCACTTAGTTGTTTTTAGTACAACTAATCTCTCCATCTTTTCACATCAGGTTTCAGTTCAGTTAGTTGTTTTTCAATACACCTTATTTCTCCAACTTTTCATATCAGGTTTCAGTTCAGTTTAGTTCACTTAGTTGTTTTTAGTACAACAAATTTTTTCTCCTATTCAAATCAGGTTTCAGTTCAGTCCAGTTAGTTGTTTTTTAGTACAAGTAATTTCTCTGTTTATTCATATCAGGTTTCAGTTTAGTTCACTCAGTTGTTTTTAGTACAACTCATTTCTCCATCTTTAGTTTTAACCTGTGTCAATGTTTACATGTGTCAATTTGAGAATAAAAAGAAAAATGTATTTTATGTATTTGAAATACACAAAATACAAGATCTGAAAGTATCTTGATACAAATTACATCTCATTTTTCTCTGCCCAGCCAAATACAAATTACAAAATACAAAAAAGTAGTTGAAATACGTATTTCAAATACAAGTATTTCAAATACTGCCCATCTCTGGGTGGGCTGAGCCCACCCAAAGCTCTGATGCTAAAACCGCCCCTGTTCCCATGGTCAGGAAAAGTCGCCAGATTTGTCGCTAGTCGATTTTGAGAAATAAAGTCACCATAGGGGATCTGAAAAGTAGCTAAATATAGCGACAAAGTCGTCAAGTTGCCAACACTGTGTACGAAGCTGAATTCAGATTACACCACAATTCATAGCTTTCAAGGGGCGTTACGTGCTGCCGGGAACGCCCACCTGGCGGTCAAAAAAAAACTTGTTCATTCCGTTGCCTGCGAGTCGACTCACGCTGTTTGTTCAGCCAAAGTGCCGGATAGCCTACCTGTTGTGCTATCGGTTGCACTAAACCGACGAGGAGACACGCCTGGCTTGTGTTTTACAGAATCCCGTCGGAGAAAGAAAGGAGAAGGTTGTGGATTTGTGCGACGTGGTTCAGTCGCTGGCGAGGGCAAAAAAAATTGCTTTTTTTTCTACCATCAAAGTACACACGTCTTTGCTCTTTGCGGCCAACATTTCATCAAAGGTAAGCTCAAGTAACGTTAACGGGGTATTAATCATTATTGTAAACAAGAAATATTCATCTCATATTGCTTTGAAAACACGACATGTGTATTTTGTTTTTGTTGAATAAAACGACATTTGATTGACAATTTATGTGTTGTGTGATCAGATGGTCACAGTGTGAGGTGCAATGACGACTATTCTTGAATGCCTTTTTATATTAAAACACGTTTATGTCATAAACGTGTCAAGACATAACATCCTATATATAAGGATATACTGTATATATATATATTTAGGTAGTTGCTTGCTTGATTGATCAAGCAAGATATATATATATATATATATATATATATATATATATATATATATATATTATATTAGTTATATATCTATAGTTATATATATATATATCTATATATATCTATATATATATATATATATACGTATACGTATACGTATGATTATGATGATATTGATTTCAACCATATCGTCCAGCCCTATCTTTGGTATAGCCCTCCCTGGACAAAAATGCGCCAGCCGCCACTGTTGTGTCAGGCATAGAGGCCCAGCTGTAAAATACTGTCAGTATTATAAATGGGATTTCCTCCAGTCTTACCCATCGATGTGGTAGCCAGCGTCTGTCGTCCGACGAACTGGGCAGGTCCCATCCCATCCAGGAAGTCACTGAACTGGGTGTCCGACGCCAGACACATCCCACTGTAGTTCAGACTGGAGAGAGAGATGGGTGGAGGGGAGAGAGAGAGAAAGGGAGAGGGGGAGAGAGAGGGAGAGAGAGTTCAAAGTGGTCACCTTCAATTGTACTTCAATTAGGGAGAGATAGAGCAAGGAAGAGAAGGAAAGATAGTGAGAAGGTGAGACTGTGTGTGTGTGTGTGTGTGTGTGTGTGTGTGTGTGTGTGTGCGTGTATCTGTGTGAGTGGTGTGTGTGTGTGTGCGCGTGCGTGCGTGTGTGTGTATCTGTGTGTGTGTGTGTGTGTGTGTGTGCATCTGTGTGTGTGTGTGTGTGTTGTTGTTGTTGTTGTTGTTATTTACACATATAAAAACAATTACAAAAAAATACAATATATAATCAGCATTGAATGTGCAGGAGAATTGCCTAAAAACCCTCCAGGGGCTTAGGTGTGGCATTCTCCAGGTAGCGTATTATCATCAGATTTTCATCAGTATAAAATACCCCCCCCCCCCCCATATCCCTCCACCCACACCCACACACACACACACACACACACACACACACACACACACATAATCCATACAAGTGGAATAAACGCTAAACACTAAAGTGGGCACTTACTGTATGCTGTGTGTGTGCGTGCGTGCGTGCATGCGTGCGTGCATGCGTGCAAACACGCGTGTGTGCGTGCATGTGTGTGTCCTCCATGGGCAGCAGTGAAAGAGATACTCAACACTTTTTCCACTTTTTACTGCTGAAAATCAATATACAGTATATTGGAAATTATTCATTCTTGATGAATCCAGGTCAAAGTCCTGACATTTACTGTAAAACTGAGTAATTCCTCATCTCTTCTCACATACCCATGCAGTTCCATACAATCTGAAAAGGCAAAAAGGCCAGCTGTAGACTCACATTTCCCTCTCTTTCTATTGGCAGAGCTCATGATCAGTGACATAGCTCGATCAGTGACGTCACCAAACCCAGCCCGCCAAAGTTTATAAAAGGGGTTGCACACACAGCACGCCTTGTAGTGAGTGTGGAGAATAGTTGTTGTTGAGTAGAGATAGAGAGAGAGATTTGTGGAGCATTTGATTAGAGTGCATAGCGTAAATTGTAGTTGTGTGTTTGTAGTATTTAGTAGATTAGGTTTAGTTTTAGAGTGCGTCAGATAGCAGGTTGTGTGTTTGTAAAAAAAAAAGTGTCTGTTTGTGTGTTTGTTCGTTTGTTAGAGTTTAGTGGCCAGGGACAGGTTAGGGATAGTCATGGGTTGTGTTGTGTTCCCGGGTGCAACAACTACACCGGTGCACAAGTTTCCCGGAGACCCGGACATCAGGCGGGAATGGCTCCAACAACTGGGCCTAGCACACCCGCAGCATCATCGAGAGGGTGTTTGCATCCTTCATTTCCCACCGGATAGTTTCTCCAACCACATGGAGGTGGATATGGGTTTTCAAAAGGTGCTGAAGCTGAAACCCAACGCTGTACCCAGTGCCACACTATTGCCTAGGCCCAATCCCCAACCCTCAACAACTCCCACTCCCCTGGAGGCAGCGCCCGTGTCACGGCCACCACCACGCCCGCTCCAGGTGAGTCCAGGTTAACCTGAGGATGTGATGAATATAGCAATTAAGTTGCGTTGTTTTATGTGAATATTACAGCTGGTTAGAATGCATTTCAAGGAACTGATCTAGTTTTCTTTGCAAGGCCAATGCTATTATTATCCAACGCCATTATTAGCCTTAGCTGATAGCTAACTTTGCTAACTCCAACATTAGCTCCATCAGAGCCGTATCGAAAAACACAGCTCAACTCCGCTAACTTTAGGCTAAATTAGCTTATTCTCTCTATGGTCCACATTGACTCCAGAGCTTGCTCTTAAAGACCAGCTGAAATGACATCTCAGGGTTTGTGATAATGTATCAGACTGAAAACAAACATTGCCCTGACTGAAAGAGGGTTGAGAGGCGGGACATAGCGTGTCAATGATTATATTTGACCGTTCTGGGGACTGGAGTTGATGGCGTGTTCTGCCCCCAAATCCAGTGGGATTCAGCATGTTTTGCCTCTACGCGAGTGGGATCCGCAGAGAACTGGGCAAATGGCTGCCTCCGTGCGTACTGCTGTTTCAAAGCCAAGGCTTAGAGTGCTGCTGCCCGCCTTGAAATGTCCAAGGGGCTGGGGTAAATAACATCATTGGTGTAGTCTGAAGTATGTCAAACAGAATAGTATCAGGCTATGTATAATGTATAATGGAATCTGTTACCTTATATGTTGCATTTTCGTTTAAATATGCCTGGAGGGTTAAGCTGTTAAGGGTCGTTGTCAAGCTGTCTTGCTACTTACCAAACAAAAAAAAGTTTGTCGCGGTCCGCCATGTTTCTTGTTTGCATTTTTTGCCTTTGTGCACTGGAATGCTTTGAATGTTGGAGGTGGGACTTTTCCAGTGGGAAACACTCCTGTCCTGGGTGTCTGGAAGGCAGCATATATCTATCCCCCCTCACATTTGATATCATTATGACATCATTGGTGATATATGACATCATTATAATAGTGACTTGGCCTTCAGGCCAAGCTGTCTCGAACTGTGTTGGGGTTGCTACTGGACTCAACCAATCTGCACATCCTCAAAAGACTTGACTCGACTTGGACTCGAGATGGGACGGGTGAAGAATGTTTATTTATTTTTTCATTAACATCAAGGACATCTCTACAAAAAATAATGTCAGAGTGCCCTTCCAGAGGGCTCCAATGGTGGTCATACAACTCAGGTTATGAGACAACCTGCAATCTCTTGGGGGAGGTAGCTGCTGAAGCGATGGAATGTTTAGTCGACCTCCTCGATGGTAGGGCCGTAGGACCCACCACCACTGGGAGTGGCATCGCCTGCGCCAGGGAAGCCACTGGGCATGCCCTGTGGCATACCACCTGGCATGTCACCAGCACTCTGGTGCAGCTTGGTGATGATGGGGTTGCACACCTTCTCCAGCTCCTTCTGCAAATGCTCGTACTCATCCTTATCACCAGTTTGGTTCTTGTCCAGCCAGCTGATGACCTCGTTGCACTTGTCCAAGATATTCTGCTTGTCCTTGTCACTGATCTTGCCAGCAAGCTTCTCATCCTCCATGGTGGACTTCATGTTGAACGCGTAAGACTCCAGAGAGTTTTTAGAAGACACCTTGTCACGCTGGAGGTCATCCTCAGCCTTGTACTTCTCAGCCTCCTGCACCATGCGCTCAATGTCCTCCTTGCTGAGACGACCCTTGTCATTTGTGATGGTGATCTTGTTCTCCTTGCCAGTGCTCTTGTCGACAGCAGACACATTCATGATACCATTCGCATCAATATCAAACGTCACCTCAATCTGAGGAACACCACGAGGAGCAGGAGGCATCCCTGTCAGCTCAAACTTGCCCAACAAGTTGTTATCTTTGGTCATGGCACGCTCACCCTCATAAACCTGGATGAGCACACCAGGCTGGTTGTCAGAGTAGGTGGTGAAGGTCTGGGTCTGCTTAGTGGGGATGGTAGTGTTACGCTTGATCAGGGCAGTCATGACGCCTCCAGCTGTCTCGATACCCAGGGACAGAGGGGTGACGTCCAGAAGAAGCAGGTCCTGGACGTTCTCAGACTTGTCACCAGACAGAATGGCGGCCTGGACAGCGGCTCCATAGGCAACAGCTTCATCAGGGTTGATGCTTTTGTTCAGCTCCTTGCCATTGAAGAAGTCCTGTAGCAGCTTCTGGATCTTGGGGATACGGGTGGAGCCACCGACCAAGACGATGTCATGGACCTGTCCTTTGTCCATCTTGGCATCGCGGAGTGACTTCTCTACAGGGTCCAAGGTGCCACGGAAGAGGTCAGTGTTGAGCTCCTCAAAGCGAGCCCTGGTGATGGAGGTGTAGAAGTCAACTCCCTCATACAGAGAGTCGATCTCAATACTAGCCTGGGTGCTGGAAGACAGGGTACGCTTTGCCCTCTCACAAGCGGTGTGCAGACGACGGACAGCTCTCTTGTTGTCACTGATGTCCTTCTTGTATTTGCGTTTGAACTCTGCGATGAAATGGTTGACCATGCGGATGTCGAAATCTTCTCCACCAAGATGGGTGTCTCCTGCAGTTGACTTGACTTCAAAGATACCATCCTCAATGGTCAAGATCGACACATCGAAGGTGCCACCACCAAGATCGAAGATGAGAACGTTCCTCTCAGACCCAACCTTCTTATCCAACCCATAGGCGATGGCAGCAGCGGTTGGCTCATTGATGATACGCAGAACATTGAGGCCAGAGATGATGCCAGCATCCTTGGTGGCCTGGCGCTGGGAGTCATTGAAGTAGGCGGGCACGGTAATAACTGCATTGGTAACAGTTTTTCCGAGGTAGGCTTCAGCAATCTCCTTCATCTTCACCAGCACCATGGAAGAGATCTCCTCTGGGTAGAAGGACTTTGTCTCGCCTTTGTACTCAACTTGAACCTTGGGGCGAGTGTTATCATTGATGACTGTAAATGGCCAGTGCTTCATGTCCGCCTGCACAACTCCATCATCAAACCTGCGGCCAATCAATCTTTTTGCATCAAAGACTGTGTTGGTTGGGTTCATGGCAACCTGATTCTTGGCTGCATCTCCAATGAGCCTCTCAGAATCATTAAAGGCCACATAGCTGGGTGTTGTCCTGTTGCCCTGGTCGTTGGCAATGATTTCAACTTTGCCATGCTGGAAAACACCCACACAAGAGTAGGTGGTCCCAAGATCAATTCCAACTGCTGGTCGCTTAGACATGTTTCCAAATATTGGAACCAAGGATGATTTTGGCTCCTACTTATAGCCTCCGCAGATACGGATTTATGACATCACTAATGATGTCATAAATCTATGATGTCACTGATGAAGCATGGGTGAGAAGGATGACATCACTGAGGACATCATCACTGATGACATCACATCATTAGGTAATTATGGCAACATCACTGATGACATCATCACTGATGACATCACATCATTAGGTAATGATGTCATTACTGATTACATCACATCATTAGGTAACTAGGGCAACACCACTGATGACATCATCACTGATGACATCACTGTCATCATTAGGTAGGCAATTACCTAATTAACAAATCCGGCTCCGTCAGGTCACCCATACAGGTGCTCTTTTCACTTCCTGAAAGTTTTAGGCCAATCGCATATAAAATAGCATAGCTATGTGCGGCCAAGATTCTGCTCTAAGAGCTTCGCCTCCCCCCGGGCTGATAGGGTCGCTCCGCCCCTGACTTTGGGAGATGATCATCACTGGGAGATGAGGGGGATGATGGTCTTCCCTGTGTATCTTCCGATCACAGGGTGAGTTGGCTCACCAGCGGCTGGCCTATGCCAGCCGACGGTCCCACCACCGCCACCTTGACCTTGTTCTGTGACGAGGTGGCAAAGCCCACCCTAGGTCTCAACGCTCACCAAAGCACTTTTGGGAGTGTGTTGTGGGTTTTCTTGTATTGTAATAACCAGGGCAGTGCCTGTTTACTCACTCACTTTGTTGGACTTTCACCGAGTACAGTTACACTGAGTGTGTTACTGTTACACCCTGAAAGGGTATTATTGACTTTATATAAAGGATCAGCTTCAACATAAAATCAATCTATCACAAGAGCAGTTCTTCTGTGGTGTTTTATAGCAGTTGTCATCCTTTATGTTGCATTACCGCCTCCTTCTGGATTTATCCATCCACTGTTTCCCTAAATTCTCTCTTCGTATTTATCCCCCCTCTTTATCACTTCATTACTGGTCCTACTTATAGGCTCGGCAGGGACGATTTATGGTAATCGGTGATCTTCTTCTTCTAATGGTTTTCTGGCAGACTGGATGCCTTGCGGCACATTGTTGCCTCTCACAGTCAGGGAATATTATTCCTCTTCTCACGCAGACCCAATTGTCTGAGTTTGCCCAAACACATCCGTCAGTATTTGATCTCTCTCTGCTTCAGATACGTCCACCTCATCCGGCGGAAACCTCTTAACAGTGTCACGCCCGATCCCATTCCTCTCCATCTTCCCACTCAAACAAGCAGCAGAGTTTATAAACACGGCAATGAAGGCCAGGAATTGCTTCTTGTCAATGCAGATCAACTCTTGCTTCCATCCTTTTTCTACTCTGCATGCTCATGCACTTCCATCCTTTCTTCGTTTCTTTCCCATCTGCACCTCTTAGCGATGATAACCCCCGTTCTCCTCTGATCTTAACCCCCGTTCTCCTCTGATCTTAACCCCCGTTGTCCTCTGATCTTAACCCCCGTTCTCCTCTGATCTTCTTCACTTCCCTTTCCTTCTTTCTTCGTGGACACTGAACAGAGCCTGTAGCATGATTCCTCCTTCTTTACACTGCACATTTCTAACTTTCTATCCCACTTAACTACCTCACACTCACAGACTGAAACAGTCAGTCTTCCCACATCTCCTACATATCTTGCTTAGTACAGCAGCCAAATGTCCATAGGCTACTCCTGACAGCAGAAGCACCTGAGAGGATCTCTCTCAAAGGGCCTCACTCTATAACACACAAGTTCAAGTTTATTAGTGTCCCAAAGGGCAAATTGAGTTGCAGCAGATAAGGCATACAGATATAAGACACAGACAAGAACAACACAAGTGACATGTTAACATGTTACATGCATGTAGTTAAGAATAAATAAAAGGCTATGTAAAACGTCAAGAACCTTGTTTGTGACACACAATGACCGATAAGTGTGCAAGGTAGCATTAAAATGCACAGCGATCAGTAGTGGACAGACACGCAGCGACCGATAAAGTGAGGTAGCAATTGTCGGTCGTATATATATATATATATATATATACGTACATCTTCAAGGCTCTCTTCCTCTGACTCTGACATACACTCAATCACAACCATACCACTTCTAGTGATCCTAATCGAATGAACATCTCAGACTTTTCCTCCAATATATTTCCCAACCTCATGTGGATCCTTAAAAATCCAGTCATACCATCCGTCAGCCATCATTCCAACCAAAAAAGACTGTGTGATGTGACCGGTGATGTCATCGGCGATGATGTCATCAGTGATTGGTCATGAGTAATGTTACTTGAGCAATTGTGATGTCATCGGTGATGATGCCATAAGTGATGTCATCACTGATGTCACTCAAGCAATTGTGATGTCATCTGTGTTTATAATAAGAATGAGAACACACGTATGGCGTGTGTGAGCAGGACAGCTATGCCGTTTTACATACGATCAGCCTGAAACTTTCAGGAAGTGTAAAGAGCACCCGTGCGGGTGACCTGACGGACCCGGATTTTTTACTCGAGCAATGATGTCATCAGTGATGATTTCATCAGTGATGTCATCGTTGATTATCTCATCAGTGATGATGTCATGGAGACTATTTTCACTCAACATAATGGATGCTAGAGTGTTAGCATGGAGACAGAGCCTACTGTAATTATTATTGTACTGTAATACAAAGTGCTGCCAAGACAACAAATACATTCACAGTAGTATCCCACACCAATCTCCGGTTGTTACTCACCCTTTTCAGAGGCAAGGCAGGGTAAACAGGTGTAACTAATAACATTAATGAGGACCCAGGCCACTGGAACACCTAAATGGAATTGACTTTGGAAAACATCTTTATATTAGTTATTGGTAACACATGTGGCTGCTGTGAAAAGGGTCTTGTAGGTTATTAATTTGCTGTTCTGCTCTCCATTGTTGAAGCAGCCATTCTTTTCCTCATGGCTCTTCTGCAGAGTGACCAAAGTGTGCTGACTCCGCCCCTCCTTAGTGTGAGCCTGGGTCTGACTCCGCCTCTGAACCTGCTTCTGCTCCGCCTTTAAGTCTTGCCAATGCATCCTCATTTCCACTTTATTAATTGAATACTGCAATCTTTCCATTGTTTGACGTAAGACTCTATCCTCCATAGGAGGCAACACCAGTGGGACAGCAAGACTCTATCCTCCATAGGAGGCAACACCAGTGGGACAGCAAGACTCTATCCTCCATAGGAGGCAACACCAGTGGGACAACAAGACTATCCTCCATAGGAGGCAACACCAGTGGGAGAGCAAGACGATCCTCCATAGGAGGCAACACCAGTGGGACAGCAAGACTATCCTCCATAGGAGGCAACACCAGTGGGACAGCAAGACTATCCTCCATAGGAGGCAACACCAGTGGGACAGCAAGACTCTATCCTCCATAGGAGGCAACACCAGTGGGAAAGCAAGACTTTATTTATGTCTGGGAATGCCCATACAGGCTCTAGGAACGCCCACAATAGACGCTGGGTTAGTCTCAGTCTTGCTGGGGGCGGGGTCAGGGTGGGGTAAATTCCCCCATTCTATCCATTCAGCAAAGTTAGAATTTAGCTGATAGCCCAGCCCAGGCAGACACGATCGGGGATTTAACCACAGCAGTAAACGCACATATGAGCAGACGTCTTGTGTTCTGCTCTAGAACCCCCAAACATGTAGTTTAGAGCCGCAGCACCGTCTTTTGGTGAGTCAGCCCATGAGATATATCGGTGTTTTTACCCCACTCACGCACCAGCCATTTAACATTTTGTGGGCGTTCCCAGACATGCGGACTGTCTCTATAGGAGGCAACACCAGTGGGAGAGCAAGCCTCTATCCTCCATAGGAGGCAACACCAGTGGGAGAGCAAGACTCTATCCTCCATAGGAGGCAACACCAGTGGGAGAGCAAGACTGTCTTGGCCACATAGCTCCATGTCCAATAGAGAGTATGCTGATTGTGCAGATAACCTCCTGCCCCTCCTTTCAGAGCCTGGAGAATCCAACAATTCCTCCTGACGACCACCAGAGGGGAGGGAGCCTGTTGTGCAGAGCATTCCTGAGAATCCAACAAGTCCTAATGAGACTATCACCAGGGGGAGCCTGTGCAGATAATTGCTCAACCTGGGAGAGCAAAGCTGCCTGCAAGAGTTCCTGTCCACTAGGGGAAACAGAGTCCTGCTCTGGTGAGTGCCTGACGGCCATTGGCTGAACAGCAAAGGTGTGGCAGGGTATGAATTGTATGGATGAAATGATGAATGACACAATAACTGTTTATGGCAAAAGTTCCGTGTGACTCTAACTTTGTGATAGGTAAAACATTTGAGTGCCCTTCCTCTGGCAATAAGACATAGCCTGTGATCTCTTTGGGGAGGTAGCTGCTGAAGTGATGCAATGTTTAGTCGACCTCCTCAATGGTAGGGCTGTAGGACCCACCACCACCGGGAGTGGCATCGCCTGCGCCAGGGAAACCACCAGGCATGCCCTGTGGCATACCAGCACTCTGGTGCAGCTTGGTGATGATGGGGTTGCACACCTTCTCCAGCTCCTTCTGCATGTGCTCGTACTCATCCTTCTCAGCAGTTTGGTTCTTGTCCAGCCAGCTGATGACCTCGTTGCACTTGTCCAAGATCTTCTGCTTGTCCTTGTCATTGATCTTGCCAGCAAGCTTCTCATCCTCCATGGTGGACTTCACGTTGAAGGCGTAAGACTCCAGAGAGTTTTTAGAAGACACCTTGTCACGCTGGACATCATCCTCAGCCTTGTACTTCTCAGCCTCCTGCACCATGCGCTCAATGTCCTCCTTGCTGAGACGACCCTTGTCATTTGTGATGGTGATCTTGTTCTCCTTGCCAGTGCTCTTGTCGACAGCAGACACATTCATGATACCATTCGCATCAATATCAAACGTCACCTCAATCTGAGGAACACCACGAGGAGCAGGAGGGATCCCTGTCAGCTCAAACTTGCCCAGCAGGTTATTGTCTTTGGTCATGGCACGCTCACCCTCATAAACTTGGATGAGCACACCAGGCTGGTTGTCAGAGTAGGTGGTGTAGGTCTGGCTCTGCTTGGTGGGGATGGTACTGTTACGTTTGATCAGGGCATTCATGACACCTCCAGCTGTCTCGATACCCAGGGACAGAGGGGTGACGTCCAGAAGAAGCAGGTCCTGGACGTTCTCAGACTTGTCACCAGACAGAATGGCGGCCTGGACAGCAGCTCCATAGGCAACAGCTTCATCAGGGTTGATGCTTTTGTTCAGTTCCTTGCCATTGAAGAAGTCCTGTAGCAGCTTCTGGATCTTGGGGATACGGGTGGAGCCACCGACCAAGACAATGTCATGGACCTGTCCTTTGTCCATCTTGGCATCATGGAGTGACTTCTCTACAGGGTCCAAGGTGCCACGGAAGAGGTCAGTGTTGAGCTCCTCAAAGCGAGCCCTGGTGATGGAGGTGTAGAAGTCAACTCCCTCATACAGAGAGTCGATCTCAATACTAGCCTGGGTGCTGGAAGACAGGGTACGCTTTGCCCTCTCACAAGCGGTGTGCAGACGACGGACAGCTCTCTTGTTGTCACTGATGTCCTTCTTGTATTTGCGTTTGAACTCTGCGATGAAATGGTTGACCATGCGGATGTCGAAATCTTCTCCACCAAGATGGGTGTCTCCTGCAGTTGACTTGACCTCAAAGATACCATCCTCAATGGTCAAGATCGACACATCGAAGGTGCCACCACCAAGATCGAAGATCAGAACGTTCCTCTCAGACCCAACCTTCTTATCCAACCCATAGGCGATGGCAGCAGCGGTTGGCTCGTTGATGATACGCAGAACATTGAGGCCAGAGATGATACCAGCATCCTTGGTGGCCTGGCGCTGGGAGTCATTGAAGTAGGCGGGCACAGTAATAACTGCATTGGTTACAGTTTTTCCGAGGTAGGCTTCAGCAATCTCCTTCATCTTCACCAGCACCATGGAAGAGATCTCCTCTGGGTAGAAGGACTTTGTCTCACCCTTGTACTCAACTTGAACCTTGGGGCGAGTGTTATCATTGATGACTGTAAATGGCCAGTGCTTCATGTCCGCCTGCACAACTCCATCATCAAACCTGCGGCCAATCAATCTTTTTGCATCAAAGACTGTGTTGGTTGGGTTCATGGCAACCTGATTCTTGGCTGCATCTCCAATGAGCCTCTCAGAATCATTGAAGGCCACATAGCTGGGTGTTGTCCTGTTGCCCTGATCGTTGGCAATGATTTCAACTTTGCCATGCTGGAACACACCCACACAGGAGTAGGTTGTCCCAAGATCGATTCCAACTGCTAGTCCCTTAGACATGTTTGTCAACATTGGAACGTAGGATGATTTTGGGTCCTACTTATAGCCTCTGCTGTAAAATTTATGACATCACTGATGATGTTATCATGTCTATGACTGATGGTCTGACTTATGCATTGAATTGGTGATGTCACCAGTGATGGCACTCAAGCCCTCGCCTCCCCAGGCTTGTGTTTATTGATGAACTGAGTTTATAGATTTTTGCTCAGTAACATCTATACATTATGCATTAGCAGACATGGTGACAGTATTTCCTCGTCATTCATTCAGCAGATGAATCTACTACTAGAAATCTGAAAATGTATCTATCTTTGACGTTTCCACACAATATATATAGAGCAATCACAGTACAAATGAGTCCACAACTCAGGAGTTCCGAACATCTTTTGGCCCGTGACCCCACTTTAATGTCACAAAAGAAGGGACCACAGACAGGAATTCAAAACAGCCAATTTGTTTTGCTAAAATGAATTTGTTTTTGATAATATAATAGTTTTTAATATTTATAACATTTATTTTAGACCACATTTAGGCTATTTTATGTATATTATTGTGGATGGCAGCCTGAGGTAGAATAGCCAGGATGAGACACAGAGTAGTGCACAAAGTGAGGGTTTTATTTTCCCAGGTCATATCTACAGGTACAGCTTGTATTTACAAGGCTGCAAATTAATGAGTGAACAAACGACTCAAATTAAACAATAAACAATGGAAATGGAAAAAATGCCAAGTACGCTACAAATCATGTCCTTTGTATTCGACAGTTCTATCTGGGTTTGATTGCAGTTAAAAGTTAGAGAGCATCAACCTTTTGACATCCCAGCTGCCAAAAAGTATTGTAATGAATCTTTATAGTTCCCCAAGACATACTCCCATGGTGCTTTGAATATACAATATCAAAATCAATTTTTTTAGAAAGTTGTTTTTGAGGACGGTCCAAACACAGATATAACTTTATTATTCTGTAAGCTCAGTTAGTTTTGGGTTTTATAAGGTTATATCTGGTTGTTTGTCATTAAGCATCCATTGATTTCAACACACTCCTCATCGGATTGGACTGAAAATTTGTGTGGTGGTGTTTTATGAAACGGGGGAAAGTCATGGGCAGGTCGTCAAGTCCTGGAACAGCCTGGAAAGTTCTGGAAACCACCTCATGCCCACACCCTAGGTGGGATTGGGCTGCTAATTTGCATGGTGGTGGGTTATGATCCGAGGGAAGGTCGCGGGCAGGTCACCAAGTCCTGGAGCCACCTGGAAAGTTCTGGAAGTGGAAACCACCTTACGATGAAGTGATATAAGTGTACAGCCAGCGAAGTGTTCAAATGAAGTGATCTGGATTAAGTGTTCATCAGAGTGATGGCCTGTGGGAAGAAACTGTTCTTATGTCTGGTTGTTTTGGTGTACGGTAGTAGCCTGTAGCCTGTAACAGCTCATGACCAGGTTGAGATGGGTCCGTGATGATTTTTCCTGTCCATTTCTTTTTACTCTGGAGGAGTCCTGGATGGAGGGCAGGTCAAGTCAAGTCAAGTCAAGTCAAATGTATTTTTATAGCACATTTCATACACAGATGCAGTTCAAAGTGCTTCACATAAAATGGATGACATAAGAAAAAATAAAAAAGAGGATAAAATAGACATTTCATAACAGCTTTGTCTTTATACTGTAGTTTGGACGCCAAGCATCTACTGGTACCTTGCGTCTTCTGTTGCCCGTACATGCCACAGCATTGGGTTTGCATAAAATCAGATAGAGGCAATTCAAAGTGCTTCACATAAGATGGTCGACACAAGAAAATAAGAGAATAAAAGAAGAGGATAAAATAGACATTTAAAAGCATCACAACAGAGTAGTTGCAAAAATAGATAAAAACTTACAGAGGAATAAAACACAATTTCAATCTGTCAGCAGTTAAAAGCGATGGTAAACATAAAAGTCTTTAGTCTATTTTTAAAAGTAAGTAAAGTTGGGGCAAATCTGATGTCTTCAGGTAGATTGTTCCAGCTAGCAGAAGCATAGTGGGTGAAAGCGGGTTTCCCATGATTTGATTTAATCCTAGGGACAGTTAGTAAGCCGGACCCTGCTGACCTGAGAGGTCTAGACGGTTCATAGCGTGGGAGCAATTCAGCGATGTATTTTGGGCCTAGGCCGTTAAGTGATTTGTAGACTAGTAACAGTATTTTAAAATCTATTCTATGACACACTGGCAACCAGTGTAAGGACTTAAGAACTGGAGTAATATGATCAGCTTTCTTAGGCTTTGTTAGAACTCTAGCGGCAGCATTCTGAATGAGCTGGAGTTGTTATCCCCAAGTTATTTTTTGGAGAGACCAGAGAAAAGGCTATTACAGTAGTCTAACCTACTGTAGATGAAGGCATGAATTCGTTTTTCTAGATTCTGTCTGGACATGTATCCCCTAATTCTTGCTATATTTTTAAGATGATAGAAGGTTTGCGCCAATGATTTTTTTCTGCAGTCCTTACCGTCCGTTGCAGTCTGTGCTGGCAGACCGCATATGGAAGTATGAGAGAGAGGGAGCCATGCGTACCACCAGTGGTACCCGTACCACAGGTTGAGAACCAGTGGGCTAGAGAGTTCTGTCAGTGTAGCGGTGTGGCACACAGCCTGCTCATCAGTAGCTGTTTTCCCCGGGGAAAACAGAGTGCTGGAGGAGTGGAGAGATTCTCTGAAAAGAGGAGCAAGGCCGTTGTCTGTCAAAACCGATGCAGGGAGATACAGATACGAGGGTCCGTGGGTATTCTTTGAATTTAGAACTCGGGCGAGATGTTTTTACAGTGATTTAAGATGTTTTTACAGTGATTTGAACTCGAGGAGTTTTGCTCGGGGGAGGACCATTAAAAATAAAATAAAAACATTTATTTGGTGATATTTTAGATGTATGTCATGTTGGTCAATACAGGGTGAAAATGGCCATATACTAATGAAGAATTATTAAAAATAGCATGTTACTCTTTAAGAATAGTATTTTGAATAGTGGAAACCTGGACACTAAACCAGTAGATTGACGTCACATGAGAATGTCTCCAATTCATAAACTGTGGCAGCGTCACTATGGTCAGACAAAGAGTTAATCAATATAATAAATGTAATGTTATAGGCATTTAAACCAATGTTACCTTTTTGAAATGTACACAACAGTAAATATTTGAGCTGTCAAAACAGTGACAGATAAGCCAGACTAGCAATGGAAATACAGCAATTTACTTTCAGAATAAAACTTAAGGCATTCAAAACTCTCACATTTGGAGGAAAAACAATTATTTCAACAAATGAAACAGAAAACATGTAACAAAATACTCGTGATGTTAAGATTACATATGGAGTGAAACTGTGGCTGTAAAGCATTATCACAAATTAATATGAAGGATTTTATTTTAAAAGCCCTAAAGCATACATTATGTATGAAGCAGGAAGCATCTCAGGCACTCAGGAGTTAGAGATTCAAGATTCAATAGTTTATATCAATGTATGCTTTAGGGCTTTCAAAATAAAATCCTTAATATTAATTGTGAGTAATGCTTTACAGCCACAGTTTCACTCCATATGTAATCTTAACATCACGAGTATTTTGATACATGTTTTCTGTTTCATTCGTTGAAATAATTGTTTTCCTCCAAATGTTAGAATTTTGAATGCATTCTGCCTGATTTGACGCTGGTTGAGTAAATGCTGGATTTTGGAAGGTTGTCTCATCCGAACCATGTAGACAACAAACGGGCGAGGATACACTCCAGACGTAATTGATGACGTACTCTGAAGTGTACTCTGCAAGTGTTCTGTTCCGTTCCCGAGCATGAAAGACATTTTGTAATGTGAAAGCTGACCAGCAGGGGGAGAGGGGACAATCGCACGGAATTAAATGGAACAAAAGCAATCGTTCCCAGTGACAAAGCACCCTTAGGTAGAGACAGCTGGTCAGAGGCAGTTACAGACAGGTAGAGGCAGTTGGAAGCAGTTAGAGGCATCTCAGGCACTCAGGAGTTAGAGATTCAAGATTCAATAGTTTATATCAATGAAACATTGATTGGAATTTGTCTCATGTGTGCTTGTAACATACAAAACAACCACAATGACAACCACACATCCACAGCAAACGGACATCCACAGGGCAATACAACTAAACATGTATAGAAAAAAACCTCTATAAGTAAAACATCTATCAAGTGCAAAAACATACAGTATGCAGTACTGGACCCTGATTATCTTCAGCCCCAGATTTAGTATGCAGGTATTATAGATGACGTCACAGATGCTTGGCAAGTCTTGACTTTTTCATGCTGTTTTTACTACCCTATTAAGCTCCTCTCTGCATTCAGCTGAGCAGTTTCCAAACCACACTGTGATAGAGAATGTGAGCACAGTCATAGCTCGGTAGAAGTGACACATCCCTATCTTTGAGACTTTAAACTTCCTGAGTTGCCTCAGAAGAAACAAATGTTGGTGGCCTTTCTTTACGATAAGGCTTGCATTGGCATTGCATTTAAGAGATGAACAAATGGTGCTCCCCAGGAATGTGAAGCGCTCTACTATCTCAACAGCCTGATCATTTATGAGTAAGGGATGGAGCTCGACTTTGTTTTTGCGGAAGTCCTCAACCATCTCCTTGGTTTTGGACATGTTTAGGGTTAAGTTGTTCTGGGTGCATCACTCAAGTGAGGAGACTTCTGCTCTGTAAGCTGTTTCATCATTAGAGATCAGACCCATCACAGTGGTGTCATCTGCAAATTTAAAGATTTTAACCAAGTCGGAGTGAG
Source organism: Poromitra crassiceps (assembly GCF_964638095.1). Classification (NCBI taxonomy): domain Eukaryota; kingdom Metazoa; phylum Chordata; class Actinopteri; order Beryciformes; family Melamphaidae; genus Poromitra; species Poromitra crassiceps. The sequence continues at coordinate 14,618,422 of NC_139650.1, read as the reverse complement.
AGATACAATCATTGGTATGCAGCAACTACAGTAGAGAGGATAAAACACAACCCCAGGGAGGACCAATGCTGATGGGCATTGACTTTGATAATATGATGTAGACTTTAACTACTTGAGAAGTATAGGTCAAAAAGTTAAAAATGCAATTCAATCTGAAGGGGGCAGCGAGAGGCAGTTAGAAGCAGGTAGAGGCAGTTAAAGGCAGTTAGAGGCGGGTAGAGGCAGTTAGAGAGGGTTAGATGACAGTTAGATGCTGTTGGAGGTAGTTACAGGCAGTTATTGGCAGTTGGAGGCAGTTAGAGGTAGAGGAGGTGACTCACTTTCCCTCTGAGCCGTAGCTGTTCATGCTGTCCTCGATGGACTCGTGGCTGGCCTGCCGCACCGTGCGGCTGGGCATCTCCACCGCCAGCCCGGTCTCTGTGCTGCGCTGGATCCCCCCCTTCAGCCGCCGCCCATCCGTGTCCACTGAGAGAGAGAGAGAGAGAGAGAGAGACAGAGAGAGAGACAGAGAGAGAGAGAGAGAGAGAGAGAGTTATTTTGTTTACTACAATGCATTATGTATTTCGTGAGGAAGAAATCCCAAAAAGCCACGGTGAGTCTACTGAAAAACTGTGCAAGCACCAACGTAATCCAGGATGGATGGGCGTTATGGATTTTTCTAGTGGATCAGGGAAATCCTCTCAACCATTCATCCCCCGGAAGTGTGAATTGCCTGTGTGTCTCTGGGCGTCCCCCCTGCCGCCGGGAGGATGCAGACCTGGTGAGACGAAGGAGAAGCCCGGCCGGGAGAACCACAGTGCCTCGACTCTCCATGCACTGATGTTCTGGTCCCTGCGGAGTAGTTCCACAGCAGCGGATTGGGGTTTCTTGGACCCGTCCGCTAGCAACATTGCAGAGGTAGATTAAGTAGTCAGATCCGTGAGTGGCTGCTGCTGGGATACAAGCCGAGGCGTAATTAGCCTCAGCTGGGTCACCTGGGCGAGTGTGTATGATGTTGTGAGACCCGAAACACCCAACGACCCCAGGTTACATCACTGATGATGTATCCCAGTTGCATTTAGAAGATGTAGTGTGTAATATGTCGGGTTAGGGCATATTGCACAGTGAAGCCTGGCCTCCCCCTTTCCAGGTGCATCTATCAGATGTATGATTGCACTATATGTTTACTTTGGCAACAGATACTACTGTATATAAGGGATCATAAAGCAGTTACCACTCTTCAAGCCCCCTTCCTCCTGAAGCCCCCCAGACTTCCCCCAGAGATTGTGAGTTTCCAAAAGCTAAATCTACCACATATAAACACAAAACTGCCTTCTTAGCTAGTTGTAACTAAGATATCCACAGATTTTTTTGCCGAACCACAGATTTAGCTACTACATGTAACTTTAGCTAATCGCTACCTGCTCTGTTGCCAAATCTCGTGTGTGTGTTGCTGAGACAGAGACAGGTCTCCAACAAAGTAAATGTTCTCCTGATCTATCTCATGTCATTTTAGTCTCAGAATGTTCAGAAGCTATGGGGCTTGTGGAGAAGGCCCAATATTTAGTTCGGTGACTATAGAGTAAAATAATCTGTCATAATCTGTTTTTTTCCAATATTTTATTTTGCAATTTTCAGAACACTAATAAACAAAAACAAACAGACACAGCAAAAGAGATGAAAAATAACCATACATATACATCGACACTCCAATATTACAACGTGGTGCTACCAGCTGCATACGGTGCTTACAGTATATGCTTGTAAAAGATTATATGAACGGGATCTCGCACAAGGGGTCGATGAGAAACCAGCCAGGTGAGTCACCTGTCGCCCCATAACCTTGTCAAGGTAGGCCAGAAACGGGTCCCAGATAGTTTGAAATCTCTGAAGTGAGTTGGTCCTCAGGAAAGTCTCTCTATCTAACAGATATTTTGGACGAGAAAAACCGAAGGAGCCGCATTTCCTGCATTTTCTTGTTCCAGTCGGCATATAATGCTACATGTCGTTCCAGTCCGCATTTCTGATTGGCTGAGTACCGCAGCATCTCACCCAAAGGCTAAAAGGCTTCCTCGGATTGGCGTGCAGCTGACATCCCTCAACAAGAGTGGACCGGGAGTGGAAACCAAATCAGCGCGCAAATTGGGGTGGACGAAGCCAGATGTAGGGCTGAAGTAGGGCTGAAGCGCTGGCCAAAAAAAGGAAAATTGTTGATCTTCAACATGTACTGTATCTTCATCCATATTTGACCAGATATGGTATATGCCAACATAACTCTGAATATGCATTGGAAATGGTCCATAATCTCTAGAGAATCTGGGACATCCATTATCCAATCGTAATATCTCTGCATTCTGGCCATTTTTGCCCAGTGTAATCTTTTGTCTGGGTGCTGTGGCAGGATTGGTTTCCACTCTCACATCGATAAAGCTTTTTGAATGGGATTGAATTGATGGGATTAAGTTAATTGAGATAGTAGATAGATGCATCTGATCTGTGTGCTGAAAGTCTGGTCTCCATGCAGAGTGGTTCAAGTGTCTGCAGCCATCATCCATTATATTGTTATGTAAGTCTGTTCTGCCTCAACACACCACTGATGAGATGAGAGGCGACACACACACACACACACACACACACACACACACACACACACACACACACACACACACACACACACACACAGGCAGGCAGACAGACAGACAGACAGACAGACACTTCACATTCTTATTATAGGATATAAGATTGTTATTGATAGTGCTTCTTAGCTAGACCTAGCGAGGCATTCTTTGTAATGCCCTCTGAGACATACTTGTGAATTAGGGCTAAGCAAATAAACTTGACTTGAATAGATTGATGGAGGTTAAGCTGACCTCCACAGTAGGGCGGGGGGGGGGGGGGGGGGTGTTACTGATCACATGATGCCAGGAGGAGGAGGAGGCTCTAACCTGAATCTGCCAGCCCCCGTCCCACATGAGCACCACGGAAATAGACCCCTTCTAGGTCGCTCCTTAATAACCACACAACTAACTCAGGACGCTGTGTGTGTGTGTGTGTGTGTGTGTGTGTGTGTGTAGGTGTGTGTGTGTGTGTGTGTGTGCGTGTGTGTCAGACGTCCTAAAGCAGTTTTATTTCCATTAAGGTGATTGGAACTGTCTGTGGATGCATGAGAGAGAGAGACAGGGAGAAAGAGAATAATATGAGAGAGAGAGAGAGAGAGAGAGAGAGGGAGAGAGAGAGAGAGAGAGAGAGAGAGAGAGAGAGAGAGTAGAACGTGGCTTGGATTTGAAAGTAGAACATGGCTTGGATTTAATGCAGGCTGTAACCCAGGAACATGAATGCTTTAATCTCTATGTATTTTAGGGGATTGATTCTACCTTTTGTCCACTGATTTCATTATTTCACACACACACACACACACACACACACACACACACACACAGACACACACACACACACACACACACACACACACACACACACACACACACACACACACACAGACACAAGCTAAGCTCCTGTGTCATTAGTTGATTGATGATTTTCATAGGTGGGCAGTTGTATAAGAATTCCACCATGGGGAGGTACGGTGGTGCAGTGGTAAGCACTATCGCCTCACAGCTCGAAGGTCGTGGGTTCGATTCCCACCTGGGACGAGGTGAACGCTGAAGGAATGCGTGCCCGTCCGCATGTCCTCGAGTGCCCACCGCCCGGGTGGGGTCGGCAAAAGGGCCTTTCTGTGTGGAGTTTGCATGTTCTCCCCGTGCCTCCCGGGGGTTTCCTTCACATAGGAACCCCCTTCACAAAAACATGCAATATCCTGGTTGCTAATGTGGTTCCTCCTCTGGTCGTTAAGGGCGCCTGTTCAGAGGGAGGGGAACTGGTTGGAATAGCGTGAACCTCCCACGTGCTATGTCCTACCGGTGAAGCTTCCTCTGTCAGGTGAAAAGAAGCGGCTGGCTGACTGCCCATGTCTCGGAGGAAGCATGGAGCCAGTCTCGGCTCTCCCCAGATCGGCAGAGGATGGAGTAGCAACCAGGATTGAGAAATCAAGTGAGCACTAATGGGGGATAAAATGGGATAAAAAAAAAAAAAAAAAAAAAAAAAAAAAATTCCACCATGTACTCATCCCAGAGAGTCACATTGGCTTTGGGTCACGCCCCCTCAGTGCAGTAACCAACCAAAAGGGTTCCCTTTCTCCTCATAGAAGAATATCTGTGTAGTGTATCGGGCTGTGCAGCCATTAATCAGCCCTAATTACCTCATTTAAAAATTCAGCTCCATTAGGTCACCTGCAGGGGTGCTCTTTACACTTTCTGAAAAATTCAGTGTGATCGCAGATAAAATGGCATAGCTATGGCCGAACACACTTCTGCTCACTCACTCACTCACTCACTCACTCACTCACTCACACGCACGCACGCACGCACGCACGCACGCACGCACGCACGCAGGCAGGCAGACAGACAGACAGACAGACAGACAGACAGACAGACACAAACACACACACACACATAGAGGCCATTTACACCTGGCCCTAACATGTGTTTTCTGTGATCAGATTGCAAACACCTGGGAGGAGGTGGGGAGGGAGCAGGGGAGGGAGACGGGGGTGTGGGGGAGGAGAGAGCAGGGAAAGGGAGGAGGTGGGGAGGGAGCAGGGGAGGGAAACAGGGTGTGGGGGAGGAGAGAGCAGGGAAAGGGAGGAGGTGGGGAGGGAGCAGGGGAGGGGGGGGAAAGGAGAGCAGAACAGATGGAATATACTGTGGCTGGGCGATATGGTCATGAATAGTCACATGGGGACAGTCAAATTTAGCAATCAGGTTATGTATTTTACTTATCAGACGAAAAGAGGCAGTGAATAAGTGACACCACCGGTCGGTCACGTTAGGGTTAGGGTTAGGCCCAACACCACCGGTCACATCCGCTAATTTGAAAATGTTGCCGCGTTGATTAACTTTAGGCAACTAAAACTAGAGGTCATCTTGCAATGGAATCAGACCAGCCGCACTGCCCGTGACTTAAACCAATGTGGCATAAAAGGGGAGACCAGTTACCCTAGCTCAGATCCAACTTGCCTTTCATTTTAATGTCAACTACACACCTGTAAAATGTGTGACGTCATCTTTCCTCTTATCCTTTTATTTATTTTATTTATTTATTTTATTTCCTTTTATCGATACACCAAATTTTCCACTTCCTTCAATCGTGAAAACTTTTTGTGCAATATTTGGACGTCCGAACCAGCCCTCCTCCATTTCAAGATTTCTACAAACATATGAGTGCTACTGTGTGTGCTGCCGTGCCACTGGTTTACCCTTCACGCTCCAGAGGTTGCTGATGCCTGGATTAGGGTAAAAAAGAAAAAAGGAACACACTGGGCATCGAACACTGGCCACACATGTGAAAGGCGATAAAAATCTACAGGTTCCCCAACCCCGCCCCTACTCCCTTACTGGTTAATTGAGTGTGTCACTCCCGTGGCCTCGTGTTTTAAGCCCAGTTTAGACCAAAGATTCACAACGAGACAAATTGAAACTTGCAATTAATGCAACCAGCCCCTGAGAGATGCTGTGATTGTGCTATTGTGAGTGTGTGCGCGCGTGTGTGTGTGTGTGTGTGTGTGTGTGTGAGTGTGTGTGTGTGTGTGTGATTGTGTGTGTGTGTGTGTGTGTGTGTGAGAGTGTGTGTGTGAGTGTGAGTGTGTGTGTGTGTGTGTGTGTGTGTGTGTGTGTGTGTGTGTGTGTGTGTGTGTGTGTGAGTGTGTGTGTGAGTGTGTGCGCGCATGCTGTAGCCCAACTATTAAAGGAAACAACTGTCCTGTCCTGAAAAACAAGGTCACTACCTTCTCTGCACCTCATTATAAACTAAACCTCTGTCCGCTCTCGACACACACACACACACGGGTGCACACACACGGGCGCACACACACGGGCACACACACACACACACACACACACACACACACACACACACACACACACACACACACACACACACACCCACACACACACACACACACACTGTCTCCTCTGAGGAGGGGACAGCTTTGTCCTTGGCCTGTAAAGTGATTTTTCATCGCCGCTCTTGTCCTTCAGGTCACCCCCCCCCACACACACACACCCACACACACACCTACACACACACACACACACACACACACACACACACACACACACACACACACACACACACACACACAGTGCTGAATGCAGCTATGACTGAACCACAAGGACATTAAAGTGCACATACTACAAACAACGTGTACTCTAATTCTGAGGCTGCTGGCATTACAGTACTTGTATTTCTGAGCGGTACAGCCGCTTAGGAGGTGCAGTTTGTCCGTTTGTAGCACGAGACTAGGGGGCGGGGCTAGGGATATAAAGATCCAGAGCAGTGGCCATATCTTGGGGTGATTTTACGAAGCTAACCCGGAAATTGTATCCTGTTGAATGGCCGAGGGGGGGTGGGGGGGGGGGGGGTGGTGGGGCACCTGCCAGTCCAAGAAGAAAACATAATGCATTGGACTCAATGGGAAAGTGAACCAACTTCTCTCTCAGTCTATGTCTTAAATAAACACTTTCCAAATGAGTTCATGGTCTGAATCAACAATTTCAAGTCATTTTCATGCTCTCATGTTCTGCGTTTTATAAATGATGGCCCCATTTCGAGGGAAATAGACGATAACTACATTAGATAAATAAGAACAGTAGCCTAATACTTCCGACCGGTGACAGGCAGCAATGTGCCGCAAGGCATCTAGTCTGCCAGAAAGCTATTAGAAGAAGCAGCTCGCTAGCAACATGCAGCAACATTAGCAGATTAGCAAGTAGTAATTTAGCAAACTATCAGAAGCAGGGTTATCGTTATGATGTTTTAATAATGTTAGTAGACACACATAACTGTATAGATCCCTGTTATGAGGCCAGTTGATCAAAAATAACTCCTATTTCGAAATCCGATTTCTGAGGACCGGAGTCCAGCTAGTACAGTGACCATTCTCAGCTGATGGAAGCCGCCAAGCCAGCTTGAGAGCTCCTCGCCTGGGCACATCTACGTCTGTGATGCCGTGATGTAAAGCAAGCAAATAACAATATTACTCGGTCAAGCGTGAACATCTACTGACAGATACATGTTCAAATGGTTCAAAGCAAATCTCTCAAAGGTCCAAATATGTGTCAGCATTTGGCTTGTGTTATTGCAATGACATCCTATTGAGACATAGGAGAGAATGCCAGCACACCAAATGTCCTTTCCCAGGTTTTAATGCCTCTTCAATCTGAGCAGCAACAATGAACGTTTCAGCCAGAGGCCTTCCTCAGCGCTGTGCTGTTTCAGGCAAAAATGACGGCTATATACAATCGTGCCGGAAGTAGGCTACATTCAATTATTGAATAAAACCATTTACAACATAATATGCATCACCAGTAGAAGCAAGGATCTAACATAGTTAGAAAAACAATACATTTGCTATTAACACAACTCACAAAAGGTTACATTAAACAGTTATGTAAATGTAGCACCTGTAACCCACATGAAATACAGTATGGTTACTAAACCTGTATGTAGTTTAGGGGTGTAATTTCATGTTCCACCAGAGGGCGGCGCACACCCTCTGTCTCAAGAGTGTATAGACACGTCCTTCCTGGTTTCCGCTTCCTTTCTATCTAAAGAACTCCAATTTCTTGATTAATTCCCCTCATATCGATTACTAATAAGTTGTTTGTTTATCAGGACCGAATCCTGTAGCCTGGTAAACCGCCCGTCACGTGAACTCACATTTCATTTGGTTCTCCGTGACGGTCTGGACCCGCACAGGCAGTTTAAGATGATTGGTCGAGCCATGCCGGGCCGACGAATCAGCGGCGGCCGTAGGCGGGCAGGCTCGTCTGGGCAAGTAGTGGGTACATGGTCTTTGTAGTTCTTTTCACTCGTCAACATCGCGGAAGTGACAGGCAGTCTGAATGAAATTGAATGTAATGTTCCCAATTCTATGTATTAAATTCTAAAAAACGACCCTCAACATTTGGGAAGGCTAAGCCACACAACTAGTTCGTTATAATCTAACTAAATGCTTCGAAGGTGACTTTACGACCGCGAGGACTCAATCAATGAATACCACGGAGATCATCCACAGGCACCTTCCGCGATCTGATTGGTTGAAGTTAACACCCACCAGCGGTGATAGACAGATGGGTCATCCAATCACCTGCCAAGTAGCTTGGACAAAGTGCCCGCCTCCGTCAGCGGGTCTGGTGACTTCAAACCCAGATCGACTGGTTTAGTGAAACCTATGTGGAGCTATACCGTCCATCTGGCAGCGTCAGGTTACGAATCCTGTGCATGAAACTGAACGTGAGGAGCCGTTTCTGTTGAAAGGTCCCTCTCACTGTGAGCATGTTGCTAGTATGACAAACCTCAATGTTAGCCTGTTGCCAACAATACACTCAGATAGTTTTCATAAAACCAATCGGAGCTATGGAAATAATGCCTAATGTTTTAACACTACAGACAGTGTTGCAGATTGTATCATTGTAAATGCTCTAGAATGATTACTAAGATCGCTAAATAGATGCTAACAACATTAGCCGCGATAAATAGATGCTAACAACGTTAGCCGCGATAAATAGATGCTAACAACGTTAGCCGCGATGCTAATCGCTAACAGTGATAACAGTGTATTACTGTGGCTAGCTAAGCCAAGCTAGCTACTGTATATCACTGCATTCAATGCTGTTGGAGGGTGAAGCAGTGATAGCGTGGTCCAGTTAAAGGTACATTGCATCAATTTATGTCTACATTGAAATCATTGCTCAAAGAAGTATTCATTCACTGTAATGTCTGTGATACAAATACAGTCTATTTCATTTGGGTTATTAAAATACATTATGTTGAGTAAAATAGAAGTGATAATTCAGCCCATTAAAAACATGTTGGTGATGTTTTAAAAAGGGAATATATAGTAAAAATATGTATATGTCTAAAAGGGAATATGTAGCCTACATTTAAAAAGAAGTTTAAAAGGATACAAAATTTAATTTGTTTATTTTAAAATACCAATTCTAATGTTGTGATTCATGATGGATAATTATTGTATTTGCACTAAAATACCTTTGTAGTGATGCATGTTAATTCATTTCATGATGATTGAAGTACTGTATACCCTTAGCTATTGGTTATATAAGATATTCAGGATGATGGAAGTAAGTTAATGAGATCGAATGATGAACGGAAATAGAAAATAGATAGTAACTTATACATTCTGGACTATGTGTCTAGATTGTTTTTTTTGACCAGATTGAATGATTCTGGACCCTGGAGGGTCCCTGGAGCCAAGCCCAGAGACGATAGACTGTGGACGGACCAGCCATAGCATCCGCCTTCAGAGGACATCGGACCGACTCGACTCATTCCATTCATTCAGGACCAGGTAAGAACTAGGGATGGGCATTTTAAGCAATTTAAATACTCGAGTACTCTCCTTCTATTATGAACGAGTGCTCGAGCACTCGCGCAGGGGGGGGGGGGGGGGGGGTCTGTGTGATTACTATGGTAATGACTGAGCAGGGGTAATCTGCTGTGTGGGGGGCTGTTCACACATTACGTTTGCATTTTTGCATGGAAAAAGTGCTACCTGGAGCATTTTTTGTCAGGAGAGGAACTGACTGATATTGGGTGACGCTAAGCTAACATCTAGCCTACCTCAGACAGTAGCCTATCTCCGATGGTTGGATGGATGGCATTAGCACTTTGGAGCAGACACGTTGTGAAACAAGCGAAGGCGTTTCCATGTCCATTGTCCAGCAATGTCAGGTTATTGTCCAGTATCATCCATTTTACTTTATGATCACTCTTACATTAACGTAAATCCACGGATTACAGTCCGGTGTTCTGCCAAAAAGTGGAAACTGACCAGTGTGATTAACGTTACAGCTGCAGCTGAATAGTGATCACCATGAAGCGATTGTCTCCCAAAAAGTGATTCTTTCTCCACATTTCTTGTGACTAACGTTATGGGAAACGACAGTGTAGTCAGTAAACTAGTGCAATGTTTTGAATGAGTTTTATCGGGCGTGCGCTATGAAGAAGCGTGCGTCTCATTTGGGAGAATATTTCCCAGTTCCAAAAGCACGCACAAATCGCTTGAGGAACAGTTTCTTCCCGCAGGCCACGAGACTCCTTAACATACACAAATAGTGTAGTAGTCGTACCGTACCGTACTGCAGCTGCTACCATTATGTATGCCTAATGTTTAATTGTATGTTTAATAAGGTACATGCTATTTGCACCTGTATGTCAAATACGTCGAATTTAAAATGTCTGAACACGTCTAACGTATGCACAATGCCTAATGTTAATTGTATGTTTAATAAGGTACATGCTATTTGCACCTGCATGTCAAATACGTCGAATTTAAAATGTCTGAACACGTCTAACATATGCACATGACATGTGCACCTATGTGCAATGAATAAGCCACTGACTTGTCTTATCGCTATTCTGCCTTATTGCCTATTGCTGCTTAGTATTGCTTATTGATGCCTATTTCTTATTGCCTATTGCTCATTGCTTGTTGCCTATTTGTACTATGTCGTAAACGGAGTCCACAGCACAATAATTTCACACGTGATACTTGTACCATGGAGTGACAATAAAAATCTTGAATCTTGAATCTTGAATCTTGAATCTTGAGCCACCATTTTCGGGATGAGCTGGAAAACTTCCGTTTAAAACTTTCAAAATAATGTTACTTAAACAAAAGTAAATAGCTTATTGATGCACGTTGGAGGAGAAAAAGTATTTCAACGAATGAAGCAGCAAACCTTGTATCAAAATACTCGTTGTGATGTTATATGGCGTGAAACTGTGGCTGTAACGCATTACTCAAAATAAATAAGGTTACGTTACAATAAGCGTTTTATTTTGAAAGCAACAAAGCGGATGACGTACTTGTACATTCTGGCTGACTTGACGCCCGTGCAGTTCATGCTGCCAGATCCACATGACGATGCTGCGTAGAGATCTTAGACCATTTTTAAAGGGGTGGGGAGTGGGGCGAGTACCCGAACAGCAGAAACGTTACTCGAGTACTGACGTTATGAACGAGTGCTCGAGTACCCGAGTACTCGCGCCCATCCCTAGTAAGAACACAAACCCTAGTTAGCTACCCGGGTAGTAATAGGAGTCGTGTGCGAACACAAACTAAAGGACTACTTCTTTCACCAGAACTGAACACGTTCTTGCTCCTTAAAGGAGTATCCCAATTCAAAGGAAGCAAACTCTGAATTCTAACTCCGTAAGGGAGGATTCCACTCAAAGGACTATTTTCTTTGAACTTTTTTACTTGATTTATTTATTATTTTTGAAGAACTCTATTTTGTATTTGTATTTTATTTTTATACAGCGTGCTAGCACTGCCACATATTGCTTGGTGAGGCAATACAAATTGTCGACTGTTCAACTTCATATCAGCTCTCTCCACGTGAGTTATTCAACTACCTTCAAGGTATCTACTTCTGAACCTAGGTGAATGTTAGTGTCACTCTTTTCATTGGTTCATTGGTGATGTAGAGAGGCCCTGTGATGTAGAGAGCCTGTGATGTAGAGAGGTCCCTGTGATGTAGAGAGAGCCTGTGATGTAGAGAGCCTGTGATGTAGAGAGCCTGTGATGTAGAGAGGCCCTGTGATGTAGAGAGCCTGTGATGTAGAGAGCCTCCTGTGATGTGTGATGTAGAGAGGCCCTGTGATGTAGAGGCCCTGTGATGTAGAGAGCCTCCTGTGATGTAGAGAGCCTGTGATGTAGAGAGCCTGTGATGTAGAGAGCCTGTGATGTAGAGAGGTCCTGTGATGTAGAGAGCCTCCTGTGATGTAGAGAGGCCCTGTGATGTAGAGAGGCCCTGTGATGTAGAGAGGCTCTGTGATGTAGAGAGGCTCTGTGATGTAGAGAGGTCCTGTGATGTAGAGAGGTCCTGTGATGTAGAGAGCCTGTGATGTAGAGAGGCCCTGTGATGTAGAGAGGCCCTGTGATGTAGAGAGCCTGTGATGTAGAGAGCCTGTGATGTAGAGAGGCCCTGTGATGTAGAGAGCCTGTGATGTAGAGAGCCCCCTGTGATGTAGAGAGCCTGTGATGTAGAGAGCCTGTGATGTAGAGAGCCTGTGATGTAGAGAGGCCCTGTGATGTAGAGAGCCTGTGATGTAGAGAGGCCCTGTGATGTAGAGAGGCCCTGTGATGTAGAGAGGCCCTGTGATGTAGAGAGCCTGTGATGTAGAGAGGCCCTGTGATGTAGAGAGGCCCTGTGATGTGTGATGTAGAGAGCCTGTGATGTAGAGAGGCCCTGTGATGTAGAGAGGCCCTGTGATGTAGAGAGGCCCTGTGATGTAGAGAGGCCCTGTGATGTAGAGAGGCCCTGTGATGTAGAGAGCCTGTGATGTAGAGAGGCCCCTGTGATGTAGAGAGCCTGTGATGTAGAGAGGCCCTGTGATGTAGAGAGGCCCTGTGATGTGTGATGTAGAGAGGCCCTGTGATGTAGAGAGGCCCTGTGATGTAGAGAGCCTGTGATGTAGAGAGGCCCCTGTGATGTAGAGAGCCTGTGATGTAGAGAGGCCCTGTGATGTAGAGAGGCCCTGTGATGTGTGATGTAGAGAGGCCCTGTGATGTAGAGAGGCCCTGTGATGTAGAGAGGCCCTGTGATGTAGAGAGGCCCTGTGATGTAGAGAGGCCCTGTGATGTAGAGAGCCCCCTGTGATGTAGAGGCCCTGTGATGTAGAGAGGCCCTGTGATGTAGAGAGGCCCTGTGATGTAGAGAGCCCCTGTGATGTGTGATGTAGAGAGCCTGTGATGTAGAGAGCCTGTGATGTAGAGAGGCCCTGTGATGTAGAGAGCCTGTGATGTAGAGAGGCCCTGTGATGTAGAGAGGCCCTGTGATGTAGAGAGGCCCTGTGATGTAGAGAGCCTGTGATGTAGAGAGGTCCTGTGATGTAGAGAGGTCCTGTGATGTAGAGAGGCCCTGTGATGTAGAGAGGCCCTGTGATGTAGAGAGGCCCTGTGATGTAGAGAGGCCCTGTGATGTAGCACGGAGAGTGTCTGATGTGTGCCACAAAGTTATGATGTAGCAATCAGAGGGCCGCGCTTCATTAGTCTGTCTCCCAGCGGAGAGATATTAATGAAAGGAGAGCAGATACAAAAATAGCTGCTCCCCATTCAGCCAACTGATCTGACAGACAGACAGACAGACTGACTGACAGACAGACAGACAGACAGACAGACAGACTGACTGACAGACAGACAGACAGACAGACTGACTGACAGACTGACAGACTGACTGACAGACAGACAGACAGACAGACAGACAGACAGACAGACTGACTGACTGACAGACAGACAGACAGACAGACAGACAGACAGACAGACAGACAGACAGACAGACAGACTGACTGACAGACAGACAGACAGGGAGAAGGGCAGCCAAACTGTGACAAAGCTGGTCACACACAGAGATACAACTTCTACCTACAGTAGGGCTGGGCAATATGGGCCAAAAATCATATTTCTGTATTCTTAGGCTGAATGGCGATATACAATATATCTCAGTATTTTCTATGAAGTGGTCTACATTTTTAGATCCAAGGCAAAGCCAACAGGTCCTCCAACTTATACGGCCAATAACAAACATCGTATGACTGCAATACGACCCAAGTATCACGTATGCTAGACTAGCGCCCCTCAGTGGCAGAGAAAAAGTACTACGTGACTTCTGCCAAAAAGCAAGTTGAAAAAGCAACTTTTATTTCCCCCAAAAAAGCGACCTTGGCGTCATCTCGGTGCAAACCTCAATATAGGCGTGTTTATGCCCAAAAGTATTGTTGTGATCGACACATTATGGACTGTACTGTATTACTGATATATTTGAATGTAAGACATTTGAGTGTATTGTAGAGACAGTGAGGGGGAGTCTCCCCCCACCCTCCAAACACTGTACCATTTGGTTGGCTGGGTCACACCCGACAGATACCAGCACAGCTGGGGGCCAAGCCTCAAAGAAGTTGCCATTGTTTTTTACCCCTCAACCCCCAGGACGTTTAACACCTCTCAGAGCCTCAAAGGATTCCGGCCATTGTTTTATCTCTAAGGGTAATCAAGCCATAAAACCCCCTTTTCCCTTGCCTCACGTTACAGAATGGGCACAGTCCAGCTCACAGAGCGCTATCATTGGCCAGAACCATCACAAAAGACACATGAGAGGCCAATGAGAACCCTTCGTGATTTTCCCCAGACAGTACCAAAACTGTTGGAAGCAGTTTTAACTTGGAGTCTCAACTAAGCTTTCGTGCGCAGCGGAAGGGTCTGGAGGAGCCAGGAAGCCAGCTCCCCTCCCCCGCTCACTGCACCCCCTGCGGCCTGCAACAAAGGCCTGACCAGGGCCTCAGAAGGAACCAGGCCTCAACCAGACAGCAACACCAGAGGTAGAAATCGGCTGAAAGGCCCGCCGTAAGTCCCACGAGACATAGCATGCGTAACTGAGATAGCTCTACTTAATCTCAGTTTAATTTAAGTCGGTTTAGCGTTATAAGTCGCAGGGAAAATCCTCCTTACGCTTCCAGACTTGCCACAGCCTGGCACAACGCCGGCTGTAGATCAAGCTTCCAGACGTGCCACAGCCTGGCATAACGCCAGCTGTTGACCAAGCTTCCAGGCAAGAACGCCTGACTGACGACCCTCCCCGCGCACCGCACGTGCAGGAGAAGAAGAAGAAAGCCACACCGCAGCAGGGCAAACCAACGGCTGCAGAAAAGACACACCGTGGCCCCAGTCGCAGAACCAACAGCCGACGAAGGACGCAAAAGACCCACCGTGGTGCCAGCCACAGAGAGCAGCCACCCACTCCTTCGACTCAACGAGCAGAGAGACTGCACGTCAACCCCAGGCACGTCAACCCCCATCAGACGTCCGCTGCACGCTTCCCCAGGCCAGGGTGAACCGCGCTGCAGGCCATCGCTCCCACAAACCAAAGCCATCCTCTTCGCAGCACGTGAACCCACAGCGCACCGGACCATCGTCCCCACAAACGGAAGGATCCCGCTCAACCGAGTGGAACCCACGTGAGAGTTTATGGTTTAATGGTTCTGGGCAGTTAGGGTTAAAATGCATTACCATGTATGTGTTGATTACAGTATCCTGTATGTTGGTGTACAATGTTTGCACACTGTGGAATGATATAGACGCCTGAAGGTGAGCGCTAAGTTCAGAAGAACTTAGCGGCCACATTTGGGCCACTCTCCTCTCTCCCTCTCCCTCTCACCCTCCCCCACTCTCTCGGCCTCCCAGCTGAGCCCGGTCAACCGGGAGGGCTAAGCTTGGAACGGTCTAGAGATGTTCAGAATGTCCACCCGCAAAAATACAGTTAAGCTGAATTAGAGAGTTTGATTAGTCACTCACACAGAGTGATCCAGGCTAGGCAGGCAGAGTGATCCCTTCCTAAATTCGGCAGAACCGCCATTTTGGAAAGGAGGCGGCTCCAGACCGCCCCCCAGCCACCTCTGTCTGACCAGGGCAATCCTTCCTCAACTTTGGCAAAACCGCCATTTTGAAAAGGAGGCGGTCTACACACGATCAGCCCGCCTCTCAGCCAATCCTGTGATTACATCACAGAGACAGCCAGAACGAGCCACTCCTCCCTCTCTCCCTCCTTCTCTCCCACACACACACACACACACACTCACACACACACACACACACACACACACACACACACACACAATTGATAATGTTTATTCACATTAGGTATTAGCTATAGATGTGGTAGAGTATTAGTCGTAAAAGTAAATGTGATGAACTGATATTTTAATCATTATGTTAATGTCAATTGATATTGTGAGTTATTAAATATTTTTATTACATAATTATATGAATCTTGGTTGTTATTCATGAGGTATTTTATCTGTGGAAATCTGTGACAGAAGCTTACGAACTTTGACCTTCAATTAACTGTACAATGTACACTATATCATTATGAGACTGATATGACAATTTGGTTTGGTGTCTAAACAAGTCATAACTTGACTTTTAGACAGGTCTGTAGCCTTAACTACAGTGGTGCCCCGAATCTTACAGAGAATACAATATTTTCTGTCAAATCTAATAAATTTATGAATATTAATAATTCATAATTATTAATAATCATATTTCATAACCAAACCAGCTCCTGCGAGCACAACAGTATTGTAGGTGTAGTCACAATACAATACAATACACCTACAATACAATACACCTACACTGTAGTGTAGGTGTGATCATGTCCAACCCCCTTAAAAGCCACAGCGTCACGTCAGTAGCTTCCTCCTCGCTGAGGTACAGAGTGAGAGAGAGGAAGAGAGGGGGCGAGAGAGAAAAGAGAGATGGGGAGAGAGAGAGAGAGAGAGAGAGAGAGAGAGATGTGAGGCTGTCATGCATAGAAAATCAAATCAAACGTGTTCGTGCCCACCTGTGAATCACCTGTGAATCACCTGTGTATTATTGCCATTTCACACG
This sequence comes from Poromitra crassiceps, assembly GCF_964638095.1. NCBI lineage: Eukaryota > Metazoa > Chordata > Actinopteri > Beryciformes > Melamphaidae > Poromitra > Poromitra crassiceps. The sequence goes on along the minus strand of NC_139650.1, from coordinate 14,601,918 downwards.
CTGAAGAAGGGCTGCTGCCTGAAACGTCTGTGTGGCAATAAAAGTATTCAACTTGGAGTGCTGTCCTCCTTTCTTGATGGCAGTCATGTAGAGTTCTCAACAGTCCGAAAAAATCGAACCCGACCCAAACCCAACCCGCTTGAGACGCGGACCGAGCTCAACTCTCCCGCCGTTGTCACATACACTCAGCCCGAGACCGACTCAGCCCGACCAAACAACAAACAAACAAACGGTTATTAGATCGCAGCTCAAATACGATGGGAACGGTATGTATGTGTGTTACTGCCGTAAATGTTTTTCAGCTTTCATGCTATGTTGTTATGCTTATTCCTTTTCGGGCTCTCTCTCCTGCATCTCCGCTGCGGGGCTGCTGCATGCGTAATTACGCAGCGTACTGAGAGCTGCGCTGAGTGATGCCGCTCTATTTGAAGTTGAATTTCGTTCCACCAGCACATATGTTTTATTCGTTTCTATTAATCTATATACATTGAATCCAATTTAGTCCAATAATTCACAAGAGAATTGTGAGTATCTATTTCTTTCTGCCACCATTTGTCATTTCCCCTTGGCGCACATAAAGACACACATATGCTTCCGTCACTGTCTGCTTGATGGCGAGAGGGACTTCACTTGTACTCGTGACAAAACCAGAAATCACATTTTACTTAATTATATAATACTACTTTATTTACTTCTTTACTTTATTTTAATTACTGGCTTAAACGTAGCCTAATGGTTGGAAAAGATCAGCATTTGCTTTTTATTTTCTCCTACCTTTTCTCCTAGTAATCTACTGTTATACACCTAATACACCACAGACCTGTATGGTCGGGAATGATGTAGCCTAATAAAACCATGACAAACAAATTCTCATTTTTAAATCAAGGTGTGTGTTTTTTCTGCAGTGTACAGTAGGCTATAGTTGAAAATCAACATGGCATTCTGAGGAGTGAAGAGTGTGTCTGGAGAGAGAGGGACATCCATGCTGTGCGTAATGTGAGGATTCCCTGCACTGTGTGGAGAATACTGTGTGCGCTCAGGTGCAGTCAGGGCCGTAGCTAGCTATGAGGACGGGGAGGTCCGGACCTCCCCTAATATTTCAGAGGAATTTTTTTTTTTTTTTTTTTTTTTTTTTTTAATAAAACAATCTGCATGGAAAAGCATGAAAAACACGGGATCGCTTTTATTTTGAAACGAAAGGCAGGTCAGGCAGGAAGTCATCTGACGCCGCGTCCGCGGTAACTTGATTCCGAGAGAGCAGCAGCATGGTGGTGAGTGATGACTGTCTGTCTGCCTGGCGAGATAATTGAAGGTGAGCGACCTGCGAGACAGTGAGCGAGTGAACGACAGACAGTGAGTGACACTGACAGATTTTTTAGCAACAACCAAGAAAGTAAGTGTCTAGTCTGTCTCTTAAGTAATGTTACCTGTGTGACACGTTGGGATGCTACTGGCTAATCATGCATGATGCCAATTGCCAAGCTCCCGAAGTCAGGTATGCAGGTGGCTATATGCATGGTTTCAGTTTCATGACCCAATAAGTAACAAAAAGAGGTGGTGTAAAGTTAAAAACAACATAATATATTTTATTTTATTTTTCAATCGTTCCTATCAGGAATAAATAAATGTCCCTCTGTATGTTTTTTTTATTATCAATGATGACTTTGTGTGTTGTGTACGGCTTGGGTTGTGTACCTGCAAATCCCTGCATTGGCTGCCAGTAAATCTTAGAATAGACTTTAAAATTCTGCTAATAGTTTACAAATCTCTCAACGGGTCAGGCCCACACTACATCTCTGAAATGCTTCTACACTATGAACCATCCAGATCCCTGAGATCTTCAGGCACTGGTCTACTAATTGTCCCGAGGACCAAATCAAAACATGGTGAAGCCGCGTTCTCCCACTATGCCTCTCATAACTGGAACAAACTCCCTGAACACATTAGATCTGCCCCTACTCTGCCTATTTTTAAATCCAAGCTAAAGACCTTTATGTTTACTCTTGCTTTTAACTGCTACTAAACTACTGCCTCTCTCGGCCTGTAATTTAAAAAAAAAAGATTCCTGTACATTTCCAACAAATGGACTGTACATGTAATAATAATACTGAAGAGTGCCTTGTAACTTATTTAAAACAGAAATAATGTTTCATGTTTGTTAATTTGAGTATATATTTTAACTAAAACTGTCGGCTGTGTTTTTTATGTGTGTTTTTTTATATGTGCATTGCTTTGCTGCTTGTTTTTTCGATTATTTTTTTGTAAAGCACCTTGAATTGCCTTGTGTATGAAAGGTGCTATATAAATAAAATTTGACTTGACTTGACTTGACCTGTGTTTGTAGATGTCATTTTGATATGAATTTGGCTAAAACAGTTTGTGTTTGTTAGTTACAATTATGTTGACAGGAGAGCTGAGCAGGTGGTGACATGAAAGAGAATATACTGAATAATGACATCACAACAGTATAATCCTAATGTTGATTTAAAATTATATATTACTCTAAATATGGCTTAAAAAGGGGGGGGAAAAAACTCAATTTTTTTTCGGCGGCGCCCTAACGGGCGCCGCCAAATCCGCCTCCCCTTGCTGGACCTCCCCTATTTCGGAACTCTGGCTACGGCCCTGGGTGCAGTGGGGTTTTTAGCGCTAAGACCTGCTATTAGGTGGTCTTAAAATTGCGTGCATGATGCAACACTTTGCACCAGAAACGGCTGTTTTGGCATGGGAGACGCCCACACCTGTTTACGCTCCGAACACGGCGATGGTATCTTTGCCAGAGTGCAAAATGACACTGCAGGAGGCAGACGATAGCCTAAGAGGCGCGCAAAGGCCAGTATTTAGCACGGACACGCCTGGGCCACGCCTACACCTGCGTCTGCACTTAGATTCCAGCGCAAAACCGGATGGTGGAGGCAGACGATAGCTTAAGACACAGGGAAGATGTGCCCTGTACGACGATAGGGCCCGCTGAGTTGTAGCTTGAGAATAATCAATCCAGTTAACCTGAACAGTTTGCACGTTCTCCCCGTGGCCCCCTGGGGTTTCCTCCTTAACGTCAATATGGACCCCCACTAAGAACATGCAGAAGATCGTCGTCTAACCAGCGGCAGTTGGAAGAAGTTGTTCCCTGAGCGCTTCACCGCAGCTGCCCACCACTCCTGGTGTGACCATGGAGGAGCTGCCCACCACTCCTGGTGTGACCATGGAGGAGCTGCCCACCACTCCTGGTGTGACCATGGAGGAGCTGCCCACCACTCCTGGTGTGACCATGGAGGAGCTGCCCACCACTCCTGGTGTGCCCATGGAGGAGGACGAGCCAGGATGGGATAAATGCGGAGGACACATTTCACAGTGCCTCCAGTGTGTCTGCTCTGTCACAGCCCGTTCATTACGAGCAGAGGGCACCTGGCACGAAGAGCTCGTCAGGGCGAGATATGGGAACGAAGATCCCCAAATCTGAAAGAGTTGCATTTAATTGAAAAATGACTTTCCCGTGGAGACTGCTACAGCAAAGGAGTAAGGCTTGCGATAAATAAAAGGCAAGATGTGCTGCTCTCTCAGACGCTACAGAGAGCAGAACGTAACGGACCCCAGACAGAACCGCAGCTAATGACTTTATTTGGTAAGATAAGCATTTTTTAACCTTATCCAGCAGCGGTTTCTGCTGAGAGCACCGGGCTATTTTTGAACACCTGGGAGATATCAAGAGCTGCAGCAAGCCTCTGCTGCCTGGATCTGAGCAGCTAAGCCTCTGCTGCTTGGATCTGAGCAGCCTCTGCTGCCTGGCCCCAATGCCTTGATCAATGGCACCTCTATTTAGTCACTGAGGGAAGGGAGAGTGTGACTTGTTTAGTAGGATATTGGGCGGTAAGGCAGATCACTAGCCTGGGTTAGGGTTAGGGTTAGGGTTAGGGTTTAGTAGGATATTGGGGCGGTAAGGCAGATCACTAGCCTGGAAACCTGACCAATCTGTCTTGTTTCTGTGTCTGGCTGCCACTTTTCCACCGGCCTAAGAACGGCTGAGCCAATCACAGCCCTTTATTACACGGCTTTGTTTAATAGTCATCTGATTGGCCAATCACAGAATTACGTCTGTTATTTCGAAAGTGCTGCTAGCAGACCGTTGCTATTTCAACAACAACAGAGCGCAGCTGCCATGCATGCCCACATTCAACATTTGGGTCAAAACATGTACTTCCGTCAAAGCACCACTAGGTGTCCCTACCCTACAAACAAGCTGGGAAAGCGTGAGACGAGAGAGACAGACAGACAACGTTACATCGTTTATGTCTGTCGTGCGTTAAAACTAAAGTAACGAGCCTGTTTTGAAAATGTAGGGAGAAGAAAGTACGGATATTTGTGTTAGCACCAATTTTGCAGGAGCACCAGTGGATCTGGTCTGATGAATAATCTCCCCGATCCCCCAGGGCAGAGACAGGGACTGTCCTGTCTGTGAGTGAGCACCGTCCTTCAGATTAGACTTTAAACCGACTCTCTGTGGTCATTAAAGATCCCATCGGCACTCTTCGCAAGAGTAGGTGTGTAACCCCGGTGCCCTGGCTCAATTCCCAAACAGGTCTTCCTTCAATCATGGCCACCAAATCATCCCTCGTTACTTAATTGGCACATTCAGTCCTTAACTCTCCACCGTGACAGCTGATGTGTGCTGAGTGTTCTTGCACAAACTGGCTGCCAGGTGGGTGCTACACATCGGCGGTTGATGGGTTGAGTTCCCTGCCCCTCCCTCCCCTGATATGCGAAGCGCTTAAAGGCGCTATATCAATCCAATCAATTATTCAATTATTATTAAAATGTAGGGACTAAAAGTAAAAAGTTGTCAGAAAAATAAATACTACAAAGTATGTGTACTTAGTTACTTCCCATCTCTGGTCTGATCCCACTTCTGCCCCACACTCACTGTTTGCCATTTCAACAGATTGACAAACTGTGGCACATTTGTAGATTTTATTAACTTCCCTGCACCTTCAAACACTCGGTCACAGTGACACATATCCAATAACTTGTTGAATTCAAGTGTATTATTTGATTAAATCCATTTATATGAAATGCAAATTCTGTTCCTCCTGGCACAGAATTTGCACACACACACACACACACACACACACACACACACACACGCACGCACACACACACTCTGGAGTGATGACTGGACAGTTTTGCTGTGTTGCTGCAGCAGACGTAAATCTGTTCCACTGAAATAAATTTAACATGACTTGGCTGGACTTTGACAAGAGCACACACACACGCACGCACGCACGCACACGCACACACACACACACACACACACACACACACACACACACACACACACACACACACACACACACACACACACACAGAGTCCTCTATTATATAGCTGCCACTGTAGTGATTTGCTCAGGCCAAGGTGTGTATAGAGAGTGGGCAGCGGAGAGGAACAGCTGATCCAGGACCAGCCGAGGAACAGAAGAGACTTTAAAGGCTTAGGACAGGGATACTCAACTTACTTTGCCCGGGGGCCACTTTCGTGAAATGATAGAAGGCGAGGGGCCAGTTAATAAACAAACAATATACATTTTTCTCTAGCGGATTGTAGGTTTTTGGGGTGTCAGCCAGCGTTTAGTCTGACAATGTTGTGCACACCGGATAGTTAGTTAGGTTAAGTTAGTTAGGTTAAGTACATACATAAGTGCCTGGGTAGCGAGCAGACGGCAGTATTTGACAATTTAGCAGCTAAATCATAGATGATCGAAAGATATTCCATATTCCAGACTGAAATGCTATAACAGAAGTGGAGTATTATTGGCCAGAATGACATGAACGTTTGGACACTTATTCAACGGGTATCTTGCATGTTACGTTCAGGTGCACTGTAAAAAAAATAATCTTTTTTTTTGCAATTCCATCGCGGGCCACACAGGGGGCGTGTCTCAGAGCCGGATTTTTGTGTTTTTGGATATAGGGGCTATCAGCTATTTTACAGTTGTGACTTTTAAAATGACTTTATTTAATAAAGTCGGTGGTGTGAGTGTGCGTGTCTGAGAAATGCAATCAATAGACAATAACACTGGTGTGTTTAAAATGAGATATTCCTCTAAATATGGCTAAAAAAGATCCAAATATGCACAAAAAAAAAGGCCAATTTGAGGGCCCACTGAGAATGGTCCGCCCCCTCTGGACTGAGAGGGTCGCTCCGCCCCTGTGTGAACCTCATGTGTTGTTTCTGTAAGGGAAACCTAGTTTAGTTTAGTTTATTAAGTTGATTTGTCAGGGACCATGTGCAAAAGATAACATTGATCTCAGAGAGAAAAGATGCTTTGCACCAGATTATAGCAAATTGCTATTTTCCATCTGCAGTCCCAGGGCAGGGTTGCCAGAACAAACGAAACAACAATACAATAAATAATAAATTACAAGGTACATAATAGATATCAACACATCTTCATTATACATATGCAGTGACTACACCACGCTCAGCTGCTACAGTTACATAAGCCGAGGTAGAGTTTATACCAGGCATCGCCCCTTCTTAAAAATTAACAAATCACCTACTGGGTATACAGTAAGCAAATTATGTGTTAGCGTATTAGATTACTTCTTCTTCTTGATAATCACATCACACCATGTTTTAATTGGATTCAAGAGAGGCTCGAGAGGAGACTATTTAGTTGAATAGCATTGTGAGGCATATAAGTGCATCTGAAGTGCACTGTTCTTCCATGATAATCACCTGAGATAATAACATTAGTTCATATGTGTGTGATGTGTCATTAGTCACACCATCCTCATTGAATTAGTAAAAGACAGAACATGGAGGGAACATGTTTGCAGGACAGAGTGAGCATCATGACTGATGCTGCAATAAGGCATGGGGCAGCTGGCTCAGGAGGTAGAGCGGGTCGTCCACTAACCAGAAGGTTGGTGGTTCGATCCTCGGCTCCTCCAGTCCGCATGTCGAAGTGTCCTTGGGCAAGACGTCTGAACCCCAAATTGCTCCCGATGGCTGTGACACGCAGTTGGCCGCCCTCGCTGTGTGAATGGGTGAATGTAGGCACATTGTAAAGCGCTTTGGATAAAAGCGCTATATGCAGTCCATTTACCATTTCCCAATAAGCCATTTTCCTAGTACATGTACATGTACAGTAACTCTGACCTTAGTCTAAACATTGACAGCTGCAAAATTAGTCCTAGCTCAGTAGTGATTGTCAGGCTTATTTTTGACAATGTCAGAAGCCTGTCTCAAATCAAAATGAACATCCATCGTCATGGAGCTTTAACGTGAATATGGATCTAACGTTCCAAAGCAATAGACTAGTGCTGCACGATTTGGGGAAAAGGTGCGATTAGCGATTAGGGTGGACAATATTGCGATTGCGATTGTGATTGCGATATAATAAACAAGAGGTTGTTGTTTTTTGTTTTTTTTTACCTTTATTTATACAGGGGGAGTCTCACTGAGAGCAATGCTCTCTTTTTCAGGAGTGCCCTGTTCACATTCACACACACATTCATACCTGGAAGCTGACCAGTACAACCACAGTCTGATCTGCTGGCCACTGATCAGCTCCACTGGAGCAGTTGGGGTTAAGGCCTTGCTCAAGGGCACCTCAGTGGTGGTAATGAGGGAGGGGCAAGCACTGCCTTTTCACTTTCCCCACCCAGATTTATCCTGCCGGTCCCGGGGATTGAAGCTCGCTTCTCTAACCGTTGGGCCACCACTGCCACTAGGTATCTAGGGATGTGCCGGCATGAGTTTTTGACGGTATGATAACCTTGGACAAAAATACCACGGTTTCACATATCACAGACTAAAATACATGAAATATGTTACAATATAAAATATATTAAAACTAAAAAAATAAAACAATTTGAAATTAAATTATCTTTACAAAAAAATAAAACATTTTGAGACATTTGCCTGTCCCAAACATGTAAAAAAGAAACACCAGTCAAATAGAAACTGCACTGTGTTACAGCACATAGAAGATGGCTCAGCAAAGTTGCAAAGTTAGTTACATGTCTGTCCAGCAATACTAATGAATGATCCACCCCATTTATTTATTTTGTAGCGACAGATGGCCTTAAACGCCACACTCACGTGACGCTTCTTGAGAGAGAGAGGTGAGAACGTGCATCTGCAGACTTTTAACGAGGGACCATGAAGGCGTCATATGACAGGCTAGTTAGCTAGCCTGGAGGTGATGCTGCCAGTGCTGGCAGCTGCGACAGTGTTTTGCTATCAACCTTGTTAATCTCGTTATATTCTTCATCACAGCGGGTCATCCCCACTGTGTACTTAATCGCGCACTAGTTCTGCATAAGCACCTGCAGCTCTCTCCTTATTTTACTGACGTTCTCACTAATCACACGGCTGTTTACATGCGTTTCTGAACGAACGGCTAGCTTGTTATTAGCATAGCTTGCTGTTAGCGATCATGGATGTTCTCTCTCGCCCTCTCTGTAGATAATATGTACCTTGCTGCACATAACATTACTTATTTGCGGGAGTGCATGGGAGAAGTCTCCCGCTAGTATTGATGCCCAGTGTGATGGCTGAGAAACGTGTGTTTGCTGCGTCGCGTGTAACGTTAGTTTAAAGGAGGCTCTCACACACACACACACACACTCAAAAAGACGTGAAAAAATTAAAATAATCGCACACTTTTGCGGTTATGCAATCGCACGTGCTGACATCGCGATTGCGATTGCGATTCGATTAATCGTGCAGCACTACAATAGACCACAGTGAAAATTGTAGCGCAAGCATATTTACTAAAGTAGCGTGCTCAAATGAGTGGGGAGATGCATAGGCCTATAATCAATGAACGTTTTGAATTGCAAATGCGAAAGTATAAGGAACAAGCGATGGCCTATTTGCGGCAACGTGATGGACAAAAGAAGCACAAATGTCTCTCCGGTAGAGCTGGAAATGTTGGTGACAGAGAAAAGCCCAAACAGCTGCTGGAAGAGATGTTTTACCCGCGTGTAAAAAAGTCACTCTGTAACGACGACAACAAATAACGTGAAATGATATGAGAAGGTGAGCCAAAATGTTTACCATAAATAAAGCTAGGAGGAGCAGCAGCAGCAGCAGCAGCAGCAGCAGCAGGAGAGCCTAATTGAGCACAGGTGGCAGACAGTCAGAGAGAGGGATGAGACCTGGTTGGAGGTATGATGTCACACACACCTCTCCACAGAGATGCTGTTACGCACACATGTTTTAGCTGCAGTGTTTACATCAAGGCTATGCCTCTCATGTATTGGCCCATAATAAATGTCAGCTAATATCCAGAGAAGGGTATGAGAACGTAGCCTAATAGTCTGCATACCTGTAGCTAGGGATGCACCGATCCACTTTTTTCACTTCCGATCCGATTCCGATACCTGAATTTGGATATCTGCCGATACCGATATTATGCCGATACCAATATTTTTCTTGAATATACAATATAGGCAAAGATTTGGCCAATTAAAGTTTTTTTTTAAATATACCTTGCAAAAAGCAGACAAAATTAAGAAAATATACAAGGCAAAGAAGGATACTATTATACATTATTACACAAATTACGGCCAGCTGTGTGCTGGAATTGCAAAAAAAAAAAAAAAAAAAAAAAAAATCCTTCAATTCCGATCCGATCCGATCCGATCCGTGAATTAGTGCCATATCGGCACCCGATACCGATATTGGATCGGATCGGCCCCATCCCTACCTGTAGCCTATTCAGTGTGCATCTTGTGCTGCCAATGAATGAATGACATGTAAATGGTGTATATTTATACCAGTTAAACATGATTGCAATTCTAATGCAATCTAATGTGTTTATGATGTGTAGTGTATTCTGCTGGCACCTTGATCTTGGAGCCGGTTCCAGTGCTTTTCTCAGCTGTTAAATTCCCTGGCATGTGCGACATGCCCATGCCTTAACCCATTGACACCTGATGCAGCATTTGTGTGTGTATCCCTTTAAGACCGTGAACCGCGTTAATGCGGTTCGCGGTCTTAAAGGGATACACACACAAATGCTGCATCAGGTATGAATGGGTTAACCGGCTACCACACCACAGCATTGGAAATTAAACCAGAACCAATGTTTTATAATAAACATTGAAAATAATCACAGTCACATTAGTTTGCCCTTTTTATAGAGCAAGAGTTATATACAGTATATATAGTTATATATTTATAGAGCTTTTTATAGAGGAAGAGTTATATATATATAGTTATATATTTATAGAGCTTTTTATAGAGCAATAGTTATATATATATATATATATATTTATATATTTATAGAGCTTTTTATAGAGCAAGGCATTACAATGAAATATTAGTTCTGGGTTGTTGTTTTTGTTGTTATTATTATTGTTATCATTACAGTATTATAGATCATATTTAAATCCCTACATGCATTTTTGACTATGGCCACTAGGGGTTTCAATGAACGCCTGAACCAACGCAAACGTAATGGTTTAATATGCAACAGGTAAAGTAGGCCATGACCCGCCGTCATGCTGGGGGGGAAGGGTGTCCACACCCCCCCGATTTCCCGCACCCCAGAAAAGAGTTCCAGTCGGCAGTTGACACCTACACCTACACACTACCCGACTGTCATCAGTCGTCAGTCGCTGTTCCTTTCACACACACAACTTGCTGTGTTGTAATCAGGAGTCAGGGGATCACACATTACAAGATATTCCACGAGGAGAATCCTCGACCAGTCCGCGAACGCAGTCTCACACCGGCTTTATTCTTTCTAAACACACGCTCGCACATCGATGGGTCATTCTCCACAATTAGTTCAATGTCAGATTGATGTAAGTCAGAGTTATTAAATTTACGGCTATCTCAAATATTATTTCGCATTTCAATGATCTTAGTAAACATCTAAGATTGCATAGCTAATGCCTTTTTATTTGGATTTTTGGTTATGGGACAGCAGTTTGTACCAGTTTGTGAGGAGGGCCTCTGTCAGACCACTTGCCTGTTTGTAGCCTGCTGCAGACAGCACACATCACCCTGGCTGTGTCTGCCTCACTACGCTCTTCTCTCCCGACACGACCAGATATTTAGCAGGCTAGCTATCTGTCGGACCTCTGTGACACGTCGCTGAGCACTCGGGGACCTCCCCGCTCGTATCTGTGGACAGTTCACACTCCCACAATGATCAGGGGGGGTTGTCACCGAGCCCAAAAAAACGGCTCGCCTAGTGTGAACTTAGCTTTAGAGAGGAAGGATTTTGAGACCTGCCCTTCTCCCTCCCCCTCCTGAAAAATGTGGTTTAGAGACATTGTTTTCTGTTGAGTATGTGGGACTGAACAGGATATTGTTATGATTTTAACATCTATTTATGTGTTTGATTTGATCTTTTTCTGGTCATTTTAAAATATGCCTATAAAAAAGGTGTGGAAATGTGTCATAAATCTGAAGAAATTGGGGAGAATAGAGTAGCATACCACAGGGATGACATTTTTATAGGCCAAACCACCTCGGTTCCCTCATCTGTAAATCAATGGGATTTTTGTATGGATAAGTAAAGAAACCAGAATATATTCACGTTTGAGAATCTGTTATCAGATATTTTGGATTTCTTTCCTTAAAACATGACTCAAAACGATTATAAAAATAGCTTAATTCATTCATTTTCTGTCAATCGACTGATGGATTAATGGTTGCAGCTCTAACTGAGACACCATAGTCTCCTCCTCCTCTGCGCTCCCTGTAGAGCAGGCCTCTTTTCCTGTGGGCCATTTTTTACCTCTGACTTTTCTGGGTCGTCTGTAGCTCAGGAGCAACAGACACCTCTCTGTAGCTCAGGAGCAACAGACACCTCTCTGCAGCTCAGGAGCAGCAGACACCTCTCTGCAGCTCAGGAGCAGCAGACACCTCTCTGTAGCTCAGGAGCAGCAGACACCTCTCTGCAGCTCAGGAGCAGCAGACACCTCTCTGCAGCTCAGGAGCAGCAGACACCTCTCTGCAGCTCAGGAGCAACAGACACCTCTCTGCAGCTCAGGAGCAGCAGACACCTCGCCTCTCTGTAGCTCAGGAGCAGCAGACACCTCTCTGCAGCTCAGGAGCAGCAGACACCTCTCTGCAGCTCAGGAGCAGCAGACACCTCTCTGCAGCTCAGGAGCAGCAGACACCTCTCTGTAGCTCAGGAGCAGCAGACACCTCTCTGCAGCTCAGGAGCAGCAGACACCTCTCTGCAGCTCAGGAGCAGCAGACACCTCTCTGCAGCTCAGGAGCAACAGACACCTCTCTGCAGCTCAGGAGCAGCAGACACCTCGCCTCTCTGTAGCTCAGGAGCAGCAGACACCTCTCTGCAGCTCAGGAGCAGCAGACACCTCTCTGCAGCTCAGGAGCAGCAGACACCTCTCTGCAGCTCAGGAGCAACAGACACCTCTCTGCAGCTCAGGAGCAACAGACACCTCTCTGCAGCTCAGGAGCAACAGACACCTCTCTGCAGCTCAGGAGCAGCAGACACCTATCTGCAGCTCAGGAGCAACAGACACCTCTCTGCAGCTCAGGAGCAACAGACACCTCTCTGCAGCTCAGGAGCAACATACACCTCTCTGCAGCTCAGGAGCAACAGACACCTCTCTGCAGCTCAGGAGCAACAGACACCTCTCTGCAGCTCAGGAGCAACAGACACCTCTCTGCAGCTCAGGAGCAACAGACACCTCTCTGCAGCTCAGGAGCAGCAGACACCTCTCTGCAGCTCAGGAGCAGCAGACACCTCCCTGCTCTCCTCTTTCTTTCTTTCTTTCTTTCTTTCTTTCTTTCTTTCTTTCTTTCTTTCTTTCTTTGTGTTGTCTCGACTATATTTAAATCATGAAAGACTGACTTCTACAGCATCCTGTCATTTAGGGTGTGTAACTCCCTGCTCAAGTGACATCACTGATGACGTCACAACTGCTCGGCATCCTCAGCTGCTGTCCGTCACCACGGGAGCAGTTGGCTCACAGTTGTTTTCCGTCGTTTCGCCATTCTCTTGCTGTTGGCTGCTTTGATCCCGAGCATCAGTTGCTATTATTTTTGTGCTTCAGTTTTTGCTTCACGCTTCATCGTGGTTTGATCATCATGTCAGAATCTGAGGACGAGCCGGGAGAGTCGGTGCTGTTTCAGGCTGAAGAAATGGTTTCCGAAGTAGATGTGTTGCTGTGATTCTCATCGCTGAAGCAGTTGTTTCGTTCACGGAGTAAATCGGCTCAAGCAGACGCCTTGATCAGCTCCCGCGTAGGCCTCGCTTCCGTGCTTCCCCCCTTCAGCCAGTCCGTCATCAAGTCAACATCAGTCTTAAGACAAAAGTTTGAGCGGCGGCCCCATTTTTGTCGAGTTTGCACCAGTGTCGCTATTGTCTTCACCTCACCGGAGCTGCATGGCTTCCAGCGGCCCATCGTCAGTCCAGCGTGCAGAATCCAGAGCACTTCTGCATCAGCGTCCACCAGCAGATCAGCTCGATCACAACTGTGTTCAGCGTGTGGCACCAGGGATCATCGCTCTCCAGGCATCACCGGGGCCGTCAATCGGCCAGGATTCCCTGTCGAATGTGTCCAGCTGAGCAGCAGCAGTGACCGAATTCCCCTCCCTGTCACCCTGCAGTCTGAAGTATTCACCTTATCTGTATCAAACCCTCCCTGTCACCCTGCAGTCTGAAGTATTCACCTTATCTGTATCAAACCCTCCCTGTCACCCTGCAGTCTGAAGTATTCACCTTATCTGTATCAAACCCTCCCTGTCACCCTGCAGTCTGAAGTATTCACCTTATCTGTATCAAACCCCTCCCTGTCACCCTGCAGTCTGAAGTATTCACCTTTTCTGTATCAAACCCTCCCTGTCACCCTGCAGTCTGAAGTATTCACCTTTTCTGTATCAAACCCTCCCTGTCACCCTGCAGTCTGAAGTATTCACCTTATCTGTATCAAACCCTCCCTGTCACCCTGCAGTCTGAAGTATTCACCTTATCTGTATCAAACCCTCCCTGTCACCCTGCAGTCTGAAGTATTCACCTTATCTGTATCAAACCCTCCCTGTCACCCTGCAGTCTGAAGTATTCACCTTATCTGTATCAAACCCTCCCTGTCACCCTGCAGTCCCAAGTATTCACCTTATCTGTATCAAACCCTCCCTGTCACCCTGCAGTCCCAAGTATTCACCTTATCTGTATCAAACCCTCCCTGTCACCCTGCAGTCCCAAGTATTCACCTTATCTGTATCAAACCCTCCCTGTCACCCTGCAGTCCCAAGTATTCACCTTATCTGTATCAAACCCTCCCTGTCACCCTGCAGTCTGAAGTATTCACCTTATCTGTATCAAACCCTCCCTGTCACCCTGCAGTCCCAAGTATTCACCTTATCTGTATCAAACCCTCCCTGTCACCCTGCAGTCCCAAGTATTCACCTTATCTGTATCAAACCCTCCCTGTCACCCTGCAGTCTGAAGTATTCACCTTATCTGTATCAAACCCTCCCTGTCACCCTGCAGTCTGAAGTATTCACCTTATCTGTATCAAACCCTCCCTGTCACCCTGCAGTCCCAAGTATTCACCTTATCTGTATCAAACCCTCCCTGTCACCCTGCAGTCCCAAGTATTCACCTTATCTGTATCAAACCCTCCCTGTCACCCTGCAGTCCCAAGTATTCACCTTATCTGTATCAAACCCTCCCTGTCACCCTGCAGTCTGAAGTATTCACCTTATCTGTATCAAACCCTCCCTGTCACCCTGCAGTCCCAAGTATTCACCTTATCTGTATCAAACCCCTCCCTGTCATCCTGCAGTCCCAAGTATTCACCTTATCTGTATCAAACCCTCCCTGTCACCCTGCAGTCTGAAGTATTCACCTTATCTGTATCAAACCCTCCCTGTCACCCTGCAGTCTGAAGTATTCACCTTATCTGTATCAAACCCTCCCTGTCACCCTGCAGTCTGAAGTATTAACCTTATCTGTATCAAACCCTCCCTGTCACCCTGCAGTCTGAAGTATTCACCTTATCTGTATCAAACCCTCCCTGTCACCCTGCAGTCTGAAGTATTCACCTTATCTGTATCAAACCCTCCCTGTCACCCTGCAGTCTGAAGTATTCACCTTATCTGTATCAAACCCTCCCTGTCACCCTGCAGTCTGAAGTATTCACCTTATCTGTATCAAACCCTCCCTGTCACCCTGCAGTCCCAAGTATTCACCTTATCTGTATCAAACCCTCCCTGTCACCCTGCAGTCTGAAGTATTCACCTTATCTGTATCAAACCCTCCCTGTCACCCTGCAGTCTGAAGTATTCACCTTATCTGTATCAAACCCCTCCCTGTCACCCTGCAGTCTGAAGTATTCACCTTATCTGTATCAAACCCTCCCTGTCACCCTGCAGTCTGAAGTATTCACCTTATCTGTATCAAACCCCTCCCTGTCACCCTGCAGTCTGAAGTATTCACCTTATCTGTATCAAACCCTCCCTGTCACCCTGCAGTCTGAAGTATTCACCTTATCTGTATCAAACCCTCCCTGTCACCCTGCAGTCTGAAGTATTCACCTTATCTGTATCAAACCCTCCCTGTCACCCTGCAGTCTGAAGTATTCACCTTATCTGTATCAAACCCTCCCTGTCACCCTGCAGTCTGAAGTATTCACCTTATCTGTATCAAACCCCTCCCTGTCACCCTGCAGTCTGAAGTATTAACCTTATCTGTATCAAACCCTCCCTGTCACCCTGCAGTCTGAAGTATTCACCTTATCTGTATCAAACCCTCCCTGTCACCCTGCAGTCTGAAGTATTCACCTTATCTGTATCAAACCCCTCCCTGTCACCCTGCAGTCTGAAGTATTCACCTTATCTGTATCAAACCCTCCCTGTCACCCTGCAGTCTGAAGTATTCACCTTATCTGTATCAAACCCTCCCTGTCACCCTGCAGTCTGAAGTATTCACCTTATCTGTATCAAACCCTCCCTGTCACCCTGCAGTCTGAAGTATTCACCTTATCTGTATCAAACCCTCCCTGTCACCCTGCAGTCTGAAGTATTCACCTTATCTGTATCAAACCCTCCCTGTCACCCTGCAGTCTGAAGTATTCACCTTATCTGTATCAAACCCTCCCTGTCACCCTGCAGTCTGAAGTATTCACCTTATCTGTATCAAACCCTCCCTGTCACCCTGCAGTCTGAAGTATTCACCTTATCTGTATCAAACCCTCCCTGTCACCCTGCAGTCTGAAGTATTCACCTTATCTGTATCAAACCCTCCCTGTCACCCTGCAGTCTGAAGTATTCACCTTATCTGTATCAAACCCTCCCTGTCACCCTGCAGTCTGAAGTATTCACCTTATCTGTATCAAACCCTCCCTGTCACCCTGCAGTCTGAAGTATTCACCTTATCTGTATCAAACCCTCCCTGTCACCCTGCAGTCTGAAGTATTCACCTTATCTGTATCAAACCCTCCCTGTCACCCTGCAGTCTGAAGTATTCACCTTATCTGTATCAAACCCCTCCCTGTCACCCTGCAGTCTGAAGTATTCACCTTATCTGTATCAAACCCTCCCTGTCACCCTGCAGTCTGAAGTATTCACCTTATCTGTATCAAACCCCTCCCTGTCACCCTGCAGTCTGAAGTTTGATTTTGATTTGATTTTATTAAGGATCCCCATTAGCTGGTGCCATAGCAACCAGCTAGTCTTCCTGGGGTCCAAACATACAAACAAATTAGTACAATTGCAAATGTAAAATTATTAAATGTCAGTACTCAACACAAAATACATAATGAACAAATAAGATAGCTAAAAATTACATCGAAAAAAAAGAAACAGAAAACAAAAACAAATACAGATACTTTACAGTGTTAAATAAACTTTAAGATTCTTTTTAAATGTTAATTTACTGTAAATGCAACACAGGTTTAGAGGCAGGTTATTCCAAAGTGTCAATGATCTAAAAATAAAAGATCTCCTTAAAGCATTGTTTTTCGGAGACGGTAATACAAGCTGCCCATTGCTGGATCCTCTTGTGTAATGGTCATGCACAGTATTACTAAAGATTATCTGTTGATGTATAAAAACTGGAGTTTTACTGCTCATGACTGACTTAAACATCACAAGTGAATTGAAAGACAACCTATTCTCAACTGTAAGCCAGGAGAGGCAGGCATGCATACGGCTCACATTAGACCTTAGTGGGCAGCCCAGGACCAGCCGTGCTGCCCTGTTCTGGACCACCTGGAGCTTCCTAAGGTCACCACTTGCAGCAGATGACCACACCATAGAGCAGTAGTTAAGATGACATAAAACTAAACTTTGAACAGTGAAGTATTCACCTTATCTGTATCAAACCCTCCCTGTCACCCTGCAGTCTGAAGTATTCACCTTATCTGTATCAAACCCTCCCTGTCACCCTGCAGTCTGAAGTATTCACCTTATCTGTATCAAACCCTCCCTGTCACCCTGCAGTCTGAAGTATTCACCTTATCTGTATCAAACCCTCCCTGTCACCCTGCAGTCTGAAGTATTCACCTTATCTGTATCAAACCCTCCCTGTCACCCTGCAGTCTGAAGTATTCACCTTATCTGTATCAAACCCTCCCTGTCACCCTGCAGTCTGAAGTATTCACCTTATCTGTATCAAACCCTCCCTGTCACCCTGCAGTCTGAAGTATTCACCTTATCTGTATCAAACCCTCCCTGTCACCCTGCAGTCTGAAGTATTCACCTTATCTGTATCAAACCCTCCCTGTCACCCTGCAGTCTGAAGTATTCACCTTATCTGTATCAAACGGGAGGTTGTGAAGTCGGAAAGATGTCACATAGCTGCCTGATGACGTCATCACCGCCCTAAACCCTATCTTTTCATGGTTTTAAATTCATTCATAATCTCAATACTTCTTGCAAAAATGTCGTTGTCGATGAGTCATGTGACAAATTGTCCCGTTCAATACTGGCAACCATAAACTAACGGCGGTCCCATATATATATATATATGTATATATATATATATATATATATATATATATATATATATATATATATAAGGGCTGTCAAACGATTAATTTTATTAATCGCGATTAATCGCATCTTTGTATCGCATTATTTTGCATTTCAAAGCATTTTTAATTAGATATTAATCATCTTACCAGTGTGTCGTGATTGGGAATCAAATGAATGCAAATAAATGTACTTTGTGATCTTGAATTTTAGATTTATTTTCAATTGGGCTACATGCACAACTCCACTACTTCCTGAAATTAGTACAGCTTCTTTATTTCCTGTCATCACTATTGGATGAAGTGATTAATGTCAGGTGTGCTGCAGTCACAACAATGATCAGGCACACCTGATTAATCAGTTCATCCAATAGTGTAGGACAGGAAATAAAGAAGCTGTACTCATTTCAGGAAGTAAAGAAGTTGTGCATGTAAGTCTAATGTAGACAGGAGGTAACGATGTCTACAAAATATATCTAGAACCGATACTTCCGGCGGCGGCGCTGTGGAGCAGTCGAAACCCAAAATGACACAGCCGAGGAAGGCTGTATCTGAGCTAAAAACTTTGTCACTTCCATGTGAATAATGGCTCGGTATTGGAAACTGTGTATTGATAACGTGTATATCACGTGAAGCCATTGGAGCCGACCTCCCAGTGGTTAGAGGACCCGCGCATCCGAGACTCTGAAGGAAGAATGAGTGATGAGTCTCGCGCTAGCTAGCTGGCCGCTAGCTACCTTTAGGTGATCGCTCGCGTCAAACTCGATGTACTTCGGTGATATTTTAATTCCGTTTTACACAAGGTGCAAACTACGGCTCTTGACTTGTCCACTGTGCCATTTGGGGAGTTTTTTTTAAGTAAAACGAGCCATTTAAAAGCGTATTGCTGTCGTTCTCTTCCATGCCTGCCTGCATAAGCAGGAGACAGGAAACCGAACGGCTTGACTACAAGTACGGGTGTGACGAAGGGACAAAATAGCGGCATGCGATTAACGCAATAAAAATAAAAAAAACGCGTTATGGTCGGACCGCATTAACGCGCGATTAACGCGTTAACGCTGACAGCCCTAACATATATATATATATGTCACCTGACAGCAGAGAGAAGCAAAGACGAGGGGGAAGGAGAGGGGAGGAGACGGAGGGAGGGAGGCTGTGAGGACGGATGGAGGAGAGACAGAGTCAGGCCTGAGGGGAGGAGAGAGGGAGGACAGAGAGAAAAAAGCAGGGTAATGAGGGAGGAGGGAGAGACTGACCTCATGTGCCATTTTAATTTCTCACTTCTCCCTTCCTCCCTCCTTTCTCCCTTCCTCCCTCCTTCCTTCTTCCCTGTAGCACCCGATCATTTCCTGAAAATGAAAATTTGCACACCCTGAAATGAGATATTAATGTGGACATTATAATCATGAGACGATCTCTCAATGTGCCATGAGGCTGTGATATCAGGCAGGGCTGGAGAGCGTTCTGACCATGAGGCTGTGATATCAGGCAGGGCTGGAGAGCGTTCTGACCATGAGGCTGTGATATGAGGCAGGGCTGGAGAGCGTTCTGACCATGAGGCTGTGATATCAGGCAGGGCTGGAGAGCGTTCTGACCATGAGGCTGTGATATCAGGCAGGGCTGGAGAGCGTTCTGACCATGAGGCTGTGATATCAGGCAGGGCTGGAGAGCGTTCTGACCATGAGGCTGTGATATCAGGCAGGGCTGGAGAGCATTCTGACCATGAGGCTGTGATATGAGGCAGGGCTGGAGAGCGTTCATGAGGCTGTGATATCAGGCAGGGCTGGAGAGCGTTCTGACCATGAGGCTGTGATATCAGGCAGGGCTGGAGAGCGTTCTGACCATGAGGCTGTGATATCAGGCAGGGCTGGAGAGCGTTCTGACCATGAGGCTGTGATATCAGGCAGGGCTGGAGAGCGTTCTGACCATGAGGCTGTGATATGAGGCAGGGCTGGAGAGCGTTCTGACCATGAGGCTGTGATATCAGGCAGGGCTGGAGAGCGTTCTGACCATGAGGCTGTGATATCAGGCAGGGCTGGAGAGCGTTCTGACCATGAGGCTGTGATATGAGGCAGGGCTGGAGAGCGTTCTGACCATGAGGCTGTGATATCAGGCAGGGCTGGAGAGCGTTCTGACCATGAGGCTGTGATATCAGGCAGGGCTGGAGAGCGTTCTGACCATGAGGCTGTGATATGAGGCAGGGCTGGAGAGCGTTCTGACCATGAGGCTGTGATATGAGGCAGGGCTGGAGAGCGTTCTGACCATGAGGCTGTGATATCAGGCAGGGCTGGAGAGCGTTCTGACCATGAGGCTGTGATATCAGGCAGGGCTGGAGAGCGTTCTGACCATGAGGCTGTGATATCAGGCAGGGCTGGAGAGCGTTCTGACCATGAGGCTGTGATATCAGGCAGGGCTGGAGAGCGTTCTGACCATGAGGCTGTGATATCAGGCAGGGCTGGAGAGCGTTCTGACCATGAGGCTGTGATATCAGGCAGGGCTGGAGAGCGTTCTGACCATGAGGCTGTGATATCAGGCAGGGCTGGAGAGCGTTCTGACCATGAGGCTGTGATATCAGGCAGGGCTGGAGAGCGTTCTGACCATGAGGCTGTGATATGAGGCAGGGCTGGAGAGCGTTCTGACCATGAGGCTGTGATATGAGGCAGGGCTGGAGAGCGTTCTGACCATGAGGCTGTGATATCAGGCAGGGCTGGAGAGCGTTCTGACCATGAGGCTGTGATATCAGGCAGGGCTGGAGAGCGTTCTGACCATGAGGCTGTGATATCAGGCAGGGCTGGAGAGCGTTCTGACCATGAGGCTGTGATATCAGGCAGGGCTGGAGAGCGTTCTGACCATGAGGCTGTGATATCAGGCAGGGCTGGAGAGCGTTCTGACCATGAGGCTGTGATATCAGGCAGGGCTGGAGAGCGTTCTGACCATGAGGCTGTGATATCAGGCAGGGCTGGAGAGCGTTCTGACCATGAGGCTGTGATATCAGGCAGGGCTGGAGAGCGTTGTGACCATGAGGCTGTGATATCAGGCAGGGCTGGAGAGCGTTGTGACCATGAGGCTGTGATATCAGGCAGGGCTGGAGAGCGTTGTGACCATGAGGCTGTGATATCAGGCAGGGCTGGAGAGCGTTCTGACCATGAGGCTGTGATATCAGGCAGGGCTGGAGAGCGTTCTGACCATGAGGCTGTGATATCAGGCAGGGCTGGAGAGCGTTCTGACCATGAGGCTGTGATATCAGGCAGGGCTGGAGAGCGTTCTGACCATGAGGCTGTGATATCAGGCAGGGCTGGAGAGCGTTCTGACCATGAGGCTGTGATATCAGGCAGGGCTGGAGAGCGTTCTGACCATGAGGCTGTGATATCAGGCAGGGCTGGAGAGCGTTCTGACCATGAGGCTGTGATATCAGGCAGGGCTGGAGAGCGTTCTGACCATGAGGCTGTGATATCAGGCAGGGCTGGAGAGCGTTCTGACCATGAGGCTGTGATATGAGGCAGGGCTGGAGAGCGTTCTGACCATGAGGCTGTGATATCAGGCAGGGCTGGAGAGCGTTCTGACCATGAGGCTGTGATATCAGTTCTGACCAAACACCGTCTAACACACAGACATCACCCATTGGTTTGTGGACTCCCATTTTGAAGCCTCGAGTTTGGCATTTTGACCATCGCCATCTTGGTTATTTGGAGCCAGAGGCAGCTATAGCGTGAGACAAGGGCTTTCCCACAGAGCCACAGGGCCGCCTGCTATTGGTCGGTGATTGGCGAGCTGCACGATCACTGGACAGGCGACCTGTCAATCACGCCCCGAAGTATAGTCTACTATTTATCATCTATTTCCCTCGAAATGGGACCACAATTTACTGAATGAACATCATGCTGTATTGAAGAAGACTTGAAACTATTCACCTTATTCCTGGACTTACGTTTCCCATGATTCTCAGCGGTTGCCGGTTGTCGACTTCCTGTTTACATTTTTTTCACTAGTAAGGACGTGCGCGTCGCTGTCAAAGAGTGGGAACGTTTGGCTTATTTTACCCGAAATGGCTAAAAATAGTAACGTTGTGTGGTTGCATAGTGGCGATATTTTACAAAAACGAGGTGAATGTCAATTCACTCGTACTGTACGGGCTTATTTTAGCCGAAATTGCAAAAAAATTGTATGTGGTTGCATAGCGGCCGCTTTTGTTTTGAAGGCTAAACGTCCAAACCGGAACTCTTATTATTTGGTCATTGGACGTAGCTTTAGTGGTCTCTATCTTTCAAGATTCAAGATATTGTCACTCCGTTGTACAATTATGCACGTGTGAAATTATTGTGCTGGGGGCTCCATTACAAGACATAGGTAGGTACAAAGTCACAACAATTATTAGGATTATTTTCAGTCTCTTTCGCTATGAACAGTCCTGCTGGTTCATGCTGGGTGGAAACAGGCAACCGGCAGCTGGAAGCAGGGAGGGAGGGTGTCATGGAAACAGGGAGGGAGGGTGTCATGGA
>NC_139650.1:14504455-14561955 GCF_964638095.1 Poromitra crassiceps | reverse complement strand
TCTGGTTGTCTGTCTGTTTGTTTCAAGAGTTTTGTCCGGCCTCAGCTGTGCCGTTTTAAGTACGATCGGGCTGAAACTGAGCATCCGTGCCGGTGACCTGATGGAGCCGGATTTTTTAACTAGGGCAGATGAATTGCCCTAATTCCCCTATAGTCCAGTGGCTTAATGCTCATATTCAAGCTTACCGTTACGGAGCGGATAAAAGCACCAAATTTTGCATGAGGCTTCCTGAGGGCCCACTTAAGGATTTTAGAGTAGGAGCCCAACCAGAAATTATGAAAATCTCCATACAGAGCACCATATTCTCTTGCTCAACATGTATGAAAAAATTTGACTTTTTCTTGAGTCTTAAGAAGAACATTGATGGTAAAATGCTCTTTTTAGGCCACTGAATAAGCTGAATCTGCTTTCATTTGTACACAAACTAGTAGACCTTTCAAATGTAAGTGTAAAAGTGTAAAATAGAGTGCCATGACACCTGGTGAAGCCTTCCATAAGTCCTGTACAGTATAGACGGAATTATGAACAAAAAGGAGAAAAACATTCCCTATGTTAATATCACAAGTTTTCTCTATTTTCTTTTTGGCTTTAGACTTAAACATCAAGTTGCTCACATAGCCCTACCTAATTACAGAGTTCATATTTTGTATGCACAAAAATAATCTGTCATATCGGTAAGTCATGTGATATTAAGGGCTAGTCATGTCGTATCTTTTTTCTACTGTACTGGAAGAACTTGCCCCTCTCTTCTTTGCATTGGACCATGTGAACTATTCAAGATGGATGTCTGTCCATATCAGGGACATGAAGTCTTTGCCAAACACTATCAGGATGAGTTTGAGAAACGTTCACACTGGGTTATTTCAAAGACGTACAACAAGTTATCTGCGATCCCTTTTGACCAAGCTCATGAACAGGAGAACAAGATCGTGAAAGGTTCAGGTGGTGCAGTTGGCTTCACAGAAAACCCAAATGCTTTCAGACGATGGATGCTCTCGGGACCAGAGATGGGAAGATTGTTTAAGGAATTTGAAGAGGAATATCTCCCTGGAGATGACATGGAGGATCCCAAGAATTTCCAGCACCATGAGCAGGGTGTTTCAGCACAGAAGAGGTTTCAGAGACATGTTGTCAGCCTGTCTGAAATTATTAAAAGCATGGGGAATCCTTTCTTGGATGATTTCAAAGATCTAGTAACTGTTGACAGTCGCAACTGCACAGATGAATCAGTTGTAAATACAGTGCAAATCTTGGAGTACACGGGCAAGAGACAATACGAGGAGTTCGTCAAGAAGGTGCTTGATGAGCGCACCCACTCCATCCATGATCCAATCAAGAGGAATTAATTTGCACTCTTC
This sequence comes from Poromitra crassiceps, assembly GCF_964638095.1. Classification (NCBI taxonomy): domain Eukaryota; kingdom Metazoa; phylum Chordata; class Actinopteri; order Beryciformes; family Melamphaidae; genus Poromitra; species Poromitra crassiceps. The sequence continues at coordinate 14,560,597 of NC_139650.1, read as the reverse complement.
AGGCAACCTCGACAAGACAATGCCTAAACATGGGAAGAAGATCAAAGTCCTTCAAAACAATGTGGCACTCTTTGGGCAGCTATACATTGCTATGCAGAGCCGTGAGAGTGACTTGGATGAATTCTTTGCACATGAGGTACAGTCCTTCCCTCCTTCCCTCTCAGATTTTGGCAAGCTTCACCTGCCAGGCACAAAATCTGACCTACTGCAATGTCTTGACCAGCCTGGGCAATCAGAGTCACCCTCAAGCTATGACTGCAAAATTCTGGATTGAGCAGTTATTGTCCACTGCCTGCCCACTATTAGAGTCAGCACGTTTGATGAGTATACAGATGGAGTTTTCATCCCCTATCTGCAGAAGCAGCTGCAGCATACCAAGCGGTTTGGATGTTGTATGGGACACATACATCCCAAGCAGTTTGAAGGAGTCCACCCGTGAAAAGAGAGGACAAGGTGTTCGCAGGAAAGTGTCTGGTCAGACAAAGCTACCAGGCAAATGGATGGATTTTCTTCATGACCCAATAAATAAGAAGGAACTGTTTGCCTTTTTGACATCCAGGATTGAAGAGTTCAACTGGCCACCAGACAAAGCTTTATCTGTCACATCAGGGCAAGCTGTGTCATCTTTTGGTTCCAGTAGCACCATGAAAAGTTGCAATCATGAGGAGGCAGACACCAGGATTGTGGTTCATGTACAGCATGCACTGGAGCAAGGAGCAAAACGTGTCCTTGTGCGTACTGTGGACACTGATGTCATAGTGGTCCTTGCAGGCGTATTTCATGATTTAGTTGTGATTCAACCTTTGACTGACATCTGGGTCACTTTTGGCATGGGCCACAAATACAGATTTTACCACATAAACAAGATATGTGAAAATCTAGGGGAGCCAAGATCTCCCACATATCTCCAATATGCAATCTCCATGCATATTCAGGTTGTGACACAACATCTGCCTTCAATGGTAAGGGTAAGAAGTCAGCTTGGCGGGCCTGGCAGGCCTATTGTGATGCAACAGAAATATTTGTTAGTCTGGCCAAACGTCCCTTCCAGCAGTTCGAGAGATTTACTGTTATCCTGTATGACAAATCCAGTCCTTTGACCTCCATCAACCAGAAGAAAATAACTCTTCTGTGATGAGAATCGGGCAATGGAGAAACTGCCACCCACCCAGGATGCGCTACTTCAACATATTCGACGGGCAGTGTATCAAGCAGGCATCTGGGCGACCAGCACACAAACACAGCAAGTGCTTCCTTCCCCACAGGACTATGGATGGACCAAGGAGGAATTGGGGTCGTGGGTGCCAGTTTGGTCAACAATCCCAGAGGTCTCCAGTAGCCTGTACTACGAAGCTAGTTTAATGCCTTATCCGAGTAAGTTTGAGTTTAAACCTGGTTTAGCCGTACTACAAAGCAAGTTAACTTTCAATCACCATGGCAACTGACGCTGCAAAGCTAACCTGGTCGCGACCAGGTTAGCTTCAGAGGATAAGATCAAAATCCATGAGAGACCCATATAATATCGGCTCTCTGGAGTCACTCACCATTCATAAGATCGCCATATGAAAAATAGATTGCAGTCAACTGAGAACAGAACAAGCAAAACATTCGTGGCTCTGTAGGCTACATAATTAAATTAAGCCACTTACCACTTTATGTCTTAACAGCTCAACGATGCGTGGAGAAATATGATCACTATTAATCACCGCGGCGCATATCATGAACGGACCCTCAAATGGAGTGAGGGTGATATTCTCCTACATGCCAGAAAAGCCATACATATAATATAGATATTAGTTTAAATATGGGATAGCCCCAATACTAAATATGCAGGCTATTCTTGCATCTTTCAGCTAGAACTGTGTCCTGTAGGCTGTATGCCAATATATGAGCAAAAATAGGCTAGTTTTTATCAATGATAACTATGCCCGCATCGTCTCAATTCAGTTCAGCAGTTTTCTCTTTTATAGTAGGCTATTAGGCTTTATACTAGGCTATTTTATATATGAATTATTCGATCAGTGCAACCACACACATGAGTGATAGAGATCATTATTCATTGAGCATGCGTTTCTAAATCTATGGTCTAAATAGGCTTACAGATTGTGGAAATGTATAGACTGAGATTACACTTTTACATTTGTTGCTGCTGCCTGTATCAATGCAGCTGTATCAGACAGAAATCGCTGATCAAAGTAAATCAAATGACTGATGTGAATACAAGCTGCTGCTTTAGACAGCCCTTCAGCAGACTATCCAACGCGGATTTTCATTCTGACATTAAATCGCGGATACATTAAATATCCGCAAAAATCTCTGATCACACTGTGTGGCTGCGCTGAATGAGGAAATGGGTGTGGAAATGGGTGTGGGCGTGGATCAACTCAGCTGTTCATAATGTGATTGGCTAGCGCACCTCTTTCGCGTGGACGCGCGCCTGTGCACGAGCGAAAAACGTGCGCGTGCACAGGCAGATCCCAGCTTCAGTTATCAACTAGAAAACCACCGTCGTAGTATCCTTAAACTAGATAGCTTTGATCCTGTTCAGTCAAACCAGATCAAAGGGACTTATCGCGGATCTGTTAAACTAGCTTCGTAGTACAGAGCTCAGAGCATGCAGAGAGCTGATCAAATGCTCTTGTAAAGGGGACTGTTCACACTGCAAATGTGGCAAAGCCAATTTAGACTGCTCACCACTTTGCAAGTGCCACTGTACCAAATAGATATCTGCACAGCACAATAGCACAGCAACAGGTATGACAATTATCTCATATAGAAAGTTGAAATGTTGTCATTTATTGTAAATATGTTTATTTTCACTGGCCTAATGATGTTAACTTTGAAATCATTTCCTTACACCTTATGATGCAGGTCCAAAGAAACACCCAACGTGCTTCAGCCAAGCTTGGAATAGAAGAGGAGTCCTGGTGCTCAACAGTGAGGAAAGACTCTGAGGAAGACAGTTCACCTGTCAAAACATCAGTCAGCCCCCTTTTCCCCTAATAAAAAAAGAACGTGCAGACCTAAGAGTGCTCCAGTTTTCCTTACTTCGGGTAGTCTATGCCCAGGTAAAACCTTTTTTCTACCTTATGATGCATATTAATTTACACTTTAATCATGTCTAAGCAGATATAGGATACATGTATATCAAAATTAGCAATTTTGGAAATAATCTGAAATTTGATTATGCCTAGGGACTTGAATATAGCAGTCGTTTTTCACTTATTTTATTGATATTGATGGTGTTGCGATTTCATATTTTACATGGCCATTTTCTCAGGGCTCCTACTCTAAAATTGTATAATAGACCCTCAGGAAGCCTCATGCAAAATTTGGTGCTTTTATCCACCCGGTAACGGTAATTTCACTATTGCCCTAAGGCCGAGGCTATAGTTCAGTGATGATGTCACTGATGCAGTGATGATGTCATTAGTGATATCATACATAGGCATTGTCACATCATTGTGACATCACTGATTGTGACAGGTCCGGGTCTCAAAATTGAACCAGGCTCGTGTCTAAACAACCCAAACCCGCCACAACAACAGAACGTCTTTGCACAGGGAATTATCAAACCAGAAGTTAACAAAATGGGAGCAGCCTACCTGGGACAGGTTGGGGGCGATGACAGATAGACAGCCTTGGCTTCAACGGACAGCCCAGTCGGCGGTGTGGAGGCCAGATCCCGGCAGCCTCGTAAGACGTTACTTGAACATAAGTATCACACACACACACTGACACCCATACACACACACACACACACACACACTGACACCCATACGTGAAAACCACTAGGGAATGGAGGCGACAGAGAATCCGTGGCTTGGCTTCAATCACTAGCAGAGACCTCGCATGCCACGTCATACAGTATATAAACTACCATAAGCCACTCCCACTTCCCGTTTGATACTCTGGTGCAAAGACGTAAATTGCAATACCATAAATCACTCGACAAAATAAACAAGGAGGTCCCTGATATTCAATCACATATCACCCTGTAACACTGATGATGTCATCAGTGACACACACACACACACACACACACACACACACACACACACACACACACACACACACACACACACACACACACACACACACACAAGAGACTGAGGGAGAGAGGGGAGAGGAAAGGTAGAGAGACTGAGGGAGGGAGAGGAGAGGTAGAGAGACTGAGGGAGAGAGAGGAGAGGAGAGGTAGAGAGACTGAGGGAGAGAGAGGAGAGGAGAGGTAGAGAGACTGAGGGAGAGAGAGGAGAGGAGAGGTAGAGAGACTGAGGGAGAGAGGAGAGGAGAGGTAGAGAGACTGAGGGAGAGAGGAGAGGAGAGGAGAGGTAGAGAGACTGAGGGAGAGAGACTGAGGGAGAGAGGGGAGAGGAGAGGTAGAGAGACTGAGGGAGAGGAGAGGAGAGGTAGAGAGACTGAGGGAGAGAGGGGAGAGGAGAGGTAGAGAGACTGAGGGAGAGAGAGGAGAGGAGAGGTAGAGAGACTGAGGGAGAGATGGGAGAGGAGAGGTAGAGAGACTGAGGGAGAGAGGGGAGAGGAGAGGTAGAGAGACTGAGGGAGAGGAGAGGAGAGGTAGAGAGACTGAGGGAGAGAGGGGAGAGGAGAGGTAGAGAGACTGAGGGAGAGGAGAGGAGAGGTAGAGAGACTGAGGGAGAGGAGAGGAGAGGTAGAGAGACTGAGGGAGAGAGAGGAGAGGAGAGGTAGAGAGACTGAGGGGAGAGGAGAGGTAGAGAGACTGAGGGAGAGAGGGGAGAGAGGAGTAAGTAAGTAACTTTATTTATATAGCACCCTTCCCAGCACGAGTGCACAGAGTGCTTTACACATTAAAAACAGCAACACATAAATATAAGTGCAGGAATAATACAAGAAAAAGCAAAAACATAAAAACTAGGGCTGTCAGCGTTAACGCGTTAATCGCTCGTTAATGCGTGCCGCCCATAACGCGCTATTTTTTTTTAATCGCGTTAATCGCATGCCGCTATTTTGTCCCTTCGTCGCACCCGTACTTGTAGTCAAGCCGTTCGCAGCCGTTACTTTAAATAACACCCAAATGGCACAGTGGACAAGTCAAGAGCCGTAGTTTGCACCTTGTGTAAAACGGAATTAAAATATCACCGAAGTACATCGAGTTTGAGCTATCACCTAAAAGCTAAGCATACCAGAGCAGCTAGCTAGCGCGAGACTCATTCATCACTCATTCTTCCTTCAGAGTCTCGGATGCGCGGGTCCTCTAACCACTGGGAGGTCGGCTCCAATGGCTTCACGCGATATACACGTTATCAATACACAGTTTCCGATACCGAGCCATTATTCACATGGAATTGCCAAAGTTTTTAGCTCAGATACAGCCTTCCTCGGCTGTGTCATTTTGGGTTTCGACTGCTCCACAGCGCCGCCGCCGGAAGTATCGGTTCTGGAGTGTTTACAATTATTGTGCATTTATTTTCTATTCAAGATGCATTTTGTAGACATTTTGTGACCTCCTGTCTACATTGCACTTCTATTGAATTGAAAATAAATCTAAAATTCAAGATCACAAAGTACATTTATTTGCATTCATTTGATTCCCAATCACGACACACTGGTAAGAATAATGAATATAATAATTAGTTCTCCAAAAAAAAAGATATATTTTTTTTTGCAAAAAAATTAGTAATATCTAATTAAAAATGCTTTGCAATGCAAAATAATGGCATTTTAAACATGCGATACAAAGATGCGATTGCGATTAACTATAGTTAATCGCACGATTAATCGCGATTAAGAAAATGAATCGTTTGACAATCCTAATAAAAACATACATGAAGCATGAACAGGTAAAAACAATGGCTAAGAATGAGTAAAAAGCCTGTCTAAACAGGTGAGTCTTTAGTAGTTTTTTAAACAAGAGCTCAGCGCTCTCAGATCAGGGGGGAGGGCGTTCCAGAGCCTCGGGGCTGTCACTTCCAAGGCTCTGTCGCCTTTTGTTTTGAGCCTGGTCTTGGGCATGACCAGGAGCTCTTGGTCGGATGACCTCAGAGACCGGCTGGCTGCATAGGGGTGGATGAGGTCAGAGACCGGCTGGCTGCATAGGGGTGGATGAGGTCAGAGACCGGCTGGCTGCATAGGGGTGGATGAGGTCAGAGATATAGGCGGGGGCTTGGCCATGGAGGGATCTGAATGCGAATACGAGGATTTTAAAATGGATCCTGTGTTGTACCGGGAGCCAGTGCAGTGAGGCTAGGATGGGGGTGATATGGCATGACTTTTCTGACCTGGTGAGGAGTCTGGCAGCAGCATTTTGGATGAGCTGGAGTTTAACCACCGATGATTTATTGAGATATGAATAAAGGGAGTTACAGTAGTCTAGTCTAGATGAAATGAATGCATGGATGGACATTTCCAGTTCGGCGTGTGAAACAATGGTCCGGAGTTTGGCAATATTTCTAAGGTGGAAGAAACAGGTGCGGGTCACGGATTTTATGTGCTTGTCTAGGTGCATGGACTGGTCAAATATGACACCCAGGTTCCTCAGGTGAGGGCGCACGTTGTCCTTAAGGGACCCTAAGTGTTAAGCTCTTTTTTTTTTAGATATTTTCGGCAGCTACAATCAGCACTTCCGTTTTTTTTGCATTTAATTGTAGGAAGTTGCTGCCCATCCAGTTTTGAATGGCGGACAGACACTCCAATAGGGTGCTCAGTTCCTCAATTTTATCGGGCTTGAACGAAAAATAGAGCTGGATATCATCAGCAAAGCAGTGATAAGAAACACCCTTAAACTGACTGATGAGGAAGCCTAGGGGGAGCATGTAAAGAGCGAAGAGGAACGGCGCAAGCACGGATCCCTGGGGAACGCCGCACGAGAGGGGGACAGAGTCAGATTTGAAAGGGCCACGGAGAAACAGGAGAGGGAAAGAGGAGAGGGAGAGAGACTGAGGGAGGAGAGAGAGAGAGAGAGGGAGAGACTGAGGGAGAGAGAGGGAGAGACTGAGGGAGAGAGAGAGGGAGACATTGCGTGCACGCCAATGGGGCAGGGAGCTGCGTATGCGAGCTGCAGGGCAGGTAGCAAGCCCGCACAGCAGGCGAGCCTATGAATTAAGCGCGCGAGATGCCTAGTACTTCAAAGTATCTTTTCTTTTTCTACAACCTTGAATGAACCCATAAAACTTACCTGTTTGATTAAGAGCACACCTGGCTCAAAGCGATGACGAGACTACATTTTTTAAACTGCTTCTGTTTTTAATAACGCAGTTGTACAATAAAAAGTTTGTGTCACAAATAGCCCTGCAACATTAACCTGCGTCAGCGTTGGAGAAAGTAATGCAGTGACTTGAAGTTACTTGGATTAGTAACTGTAATATTATTGGAAATTGTAATCCGGTACACTACTCGTTACTGGGGAAAGTAATATATTATGTAATATATTATGCAATATATTATGTAATATATTACTTTTGTAATATATTACTGCCCAACACTGATCACGGCGAGCTAGCATCTCGGTGCTGTGTGGAGCACGGCGAGCTGACTTGACGAGATTTGGTCTCACTGACCCGACAGCAGGGGTGAAAGTGGTTTGAATTTCTTACAGGAACTATACTACCCCAACCTTCATCATTTCATATTGTCCTCCTCCCGCCCCCAGCTTCATGCATCCCTGAACACACACATCAATTTTTTGAATGCCTGTAGCCTATGGTGTAGAAATTAGAAACACTTGACAATATGTAGGCTATAGTGAATTATTTAGGCCTGTTTAAACATTACAACAACAGACTATCCTATGTGGACTATCATGTGTGATTTCAACTCTCCTTTTTGGCCAAAACATTTACCACACATTGAACAATTAAATTGTTTCTCTCCTGTGTGAACTATTATGAATAACCGCGGTAGGCTACATTGTATGCTTTGGTGCGATGTAGGATTTTGTCTTTCAATAATAATATCCTCATTGCAGCCTTGCTGTAGTTGTTGGTGTTGTTGCGGTTATTTGACTTTCTGACCACCGCCTCAGTGCTTATTATGAGGCCAGAATAACAGATGCCATTGGGAAGGCTAACCATTTACTTTTGGCTTTATTGATTGTGTATGATTCAACTTTGTATCTATGATTTTATATTATTGCATGTTTTTGTAGATTGTTGGGACTTCACTGGCCTGGAACAAACTGCTGGACTGGGGGGAATGAATAGCTGTGCCAAAAAAAGAAGAAGCTAGGCCTATGTGCTGTAGCCTATTGTATTTTTAATTTTATATTTTTTTATATTTTTCATTTGCAAGTTCAACTGTCAGCTGAGCTCTGTTATTGAAGCTTTGGCTAAAGCCCTGAATTTTACAATGATGTTTTGAAATAAATATGTTTAAAAATCATTTGTGTGTTAAAAGCTTGTGCTACGTTTTCATTAGCGTTAATATATTACAGTAATTTATTTTCAATGTCCGCGCAAGAGCAATTTGGTTAGGCCTAGTAAAATCGCTGGGCTGGGCGCAGTGTTTGTGGTGTGGGAAATGTGTTAAAAGCTTGTATTACGTTTTCAATAGCGTTAATACACTAAGGAAGGTATGTGACCATCATTCATTTCAATGTCCGCTCTCAAGAGCAATTCAGTTGGTTCATGAAATCGCTGGGCTGCGTGCTGTGCAGTGGTTGTGGTGTGGGAGATTCGAGCTGTCAAAAGAGGACAAAAGACTTGCTCCTGGCCAATCCCGGCGCTTGACTGCTGCGTAGGCGGGCACAGGGCGTGGTTTTGGCTTAACCTATGTGGGTTTCGAAATAACGCAGTATGGACAGACAGCCGAGCAGCAGCGCAATCGGATTTTGATTGACAACAGCTGCGTGTCTTCCAGGAACGCCGTTCAGGCACAGAATTTATGTGGGCCGGACGGTTCCAGCCCACTTTCACCAGTGGGAACTACACTCGCGCAATCCTGGTGGAACTGTTTTTGTTTGCGGAGCGGAGGCAAGCCGCAAGCGAGACTAGACTTGACACAGCCCAGTGCAGGCAGCAGCAGCGGCATTCAGGAGCTACATGCTGGAAGCGCAAATCAGCCTACACACACAGCACGGATTAAAAACCACTGACAGCCAGGTCTAAAACAGTTCTAACAACAATTTAGAAGCAATTTATGAGAGAGACTGTTGTTTATTAGTAATGACATAACGTCAGCCATGCATTTCCTTGTTGGAAATTATGGATCGACTGCACTCTGCAACAATCGGATTTTGATTGACAGGCAGTTGGATGTCTTCCCCCAACGGCGTTCAGGCACCGAAAGTCTTACCGGAACTGCGCACCGGACGGTTCCGGCCCACTTTCACCAGTGCCCGACAGGCGGAAATGGGATGCATGTAACTACCGCTGAAAAGAGCCCAGGGGGAGAATTAGCAGTCTGATGGTTCCTTAGGGCAGTGGTTCTCAAATGGGGGTCCGTGGCACTTTGCCAGGGGGTCCACGAAAAGTTTTCAGGTAAATTTATTTTTTATTTTTATTAAAAACAAAAATGCTACATGTTATTTATTCCTTCTCAAACTACTTCCTACATGGTGCTAGTCTATCAAAATATCTTGGCTGTCATTGATTGTGTTGCATAGTGGTTTTCTGTACTGTTGACAAATTGTGATATTGTAAGTCGCTTTGGACGAAAACAAAAGTGTCTGCTAAATGACGTAATGTAAAATGTAATGTAATAAAAAAAAAGATATATATTTTTTTTGCAAAATCTTCATAGTTCAACGAAAATAGTTTATGCTTTAAATCTAAAATGGTTCATGGATTACATTCTAATAACAAACCTATCAAATTAAAAGTCAAGCACGTTACCGTGGAAACAATTAAGCTTAGCCCAAAATCACAAATCAGAATGAGGGGGTCAGCTACGGAGAGTGAGACGCGCGGCCCAGCACGTAACAGGATGTGAGTTGCCAGATCTGCATGAACTGTATAAACAGCGGTGCCTCAGGAAGTCCCTGAAGATCATCAAAGACACAAACCATCCCCACAACAGCCTGTTCTCCCTGTTACCCTCAGGGAGAAGATACAGGGTTCCAAAAGCACGCACAAATCGCTTGAGGAACAGTTTCTTCCCGCAGGCCACGAGACTCCTTAACATACACAAATAGTGCAGTAGCCGTACTGTACCGTACCGTAGCTGCTACCATTACGTATGTCTAACGTTTAATTGTATGTTTAATAAGGAATATGCTATTTGCACCTGTATGTCAAATACGCCGAATTTAAAACGCAGAGTTTAATTGTATGTTTAATAAGGAATATGCTATTTGCACCTGTATGTCAAATACGCCGAATTTAAAATGTTTAAGCACGGCTAAAGTATGCACAGGACATGTGCATCTATGTGCAGTGAATATGCCACTGTCTCTGACTATCACTATACTGCCTTATTGCTTGTTGTGTCTCTTGTTGTTTTTGCACTCATATGCCCTTTTACATTTGTACTATGTTGTAAACGGAGTCCATAGCACAAGAATTTCACACGTGATACTTGTACCATGGAGTGACAATAAAAATCTTGAATCTTGAATCGTGTAAAGGGCCCCTGAGATGGGAACAGATGATTAGTAGATGATTAATAAATGTTATGTTAACACATTCACTGCCAGACGTTTTTTTTTTACTGTAGTTAGCTTCTGCCAGAGGGGTTTTTTGAGGATTCTGGCTCATCTTTCAAGACCCGAGGATTCTTTTCTGCTAAGATTTTGTGAACACACAATATCTCAAAAGAACTAATAGAATGTGTGCTTTCTCTGTCTAAAAGAGTTAGTTTGTAGAGTTAGTAGTTATGTAAGCATTAGCAGTTGAATACAGCATGGTTTCAGCGTCAGAAAAATTATTCAGAGATAAACGGCTTTTTGTGAAATTCGATAGAACAGTCACTTTAACCATTCATTTTTGGCATCAGTAAGACGTCAGACATCTAAACAATAGTTTTGAACAGTAATTTCCTCCATAACAGCAGGAAACCCCCCTCTGCTTCCAACTCCTCCCTCCGTGGGCGTTCTTCTTGGCTGCAGCGGCCGTCACAAGCTTGTCACCAGTCTCACTGCTTTGCTGCTGCTGCTGCCTGTCTGCGCGGCCGCTGTTTGAGGAAGTCTGGATGGACTCGCTCGCTTCTTGGAGTTTTGGTTGAGAGCTTTGATGAAGCTTTTGCGATTCTGGTCATATTTATGCTGCGTGTTTCAAAGTGTGTTCCACCTGTAATCTATTATGCAAATTTGCAATCCCGCATCGCCAGCAATCAGCGCGAAAACGAAAGCGTTTTCCCCCATCCATTTTCATGAGAATGGCTGCTTTTTGCTTGCCTTCCTCTAGTCAGGAGAGCACTGTCGCCACTTAGTGGGTCGGTGGAATGGGTTGTAAACGTTCGGTGGCTCCAATAATTATATAAGAGATGTAAAAGGGTTAGATGCACATCCCACGGTCAAAAAAAAAAAAATCATTTTTTTGACGGAGTAATACGTCAGTGGCAGTCAACCGTTGGATTTTTTTTGACGGAGTAATACGTCGTTGGCAGTGAACGTGTTAATATATCACAAATGTGTTGTAAGTCATCTATAAACCTTTAGTAAATGAAGTGTTCCTCACATGTTGTAAATTATGTGTAAATATCTTTATACATCCCCTAATCTAAAGTGTAAACCATTCATGACACATACATGTGTTAGATACAAGGGGGTAGCTCTGTTTGTCAAAATTGAAGCCAATGCGGATGATAGAGAATAAAATTCTATACATCCGCTAAATGTATATGTAAATGTTTATCACAGCTTATCTAATACCAAATAAGAGGTTGGTGAGGTGAGGTGGCTGCATATTAATTTTTGCAACCGTTCCTTGTTGCTCACACTACACAGTAGTGTTTTGAATGCCTTGGCAGAGCGAAAGCGGTCATCCAATTTCATGTACGTGTTTGGTACATGTACCTTACCCTGTACGCGTAGGTCTCGCTCATCATCTTTAGTTGAGTTGTTATGCTGTGTATAATGGTTTGGACCCAGGAGCAGAGACGACAGAGTCAGGAGTCAAAATACTTGTCTTTTTACTTGAAGACTTTGAACACAGGAACAAATAAACAATAACCAGCAATTAAGCCTAAAGCTAATTCTAGCCTATACAGTAGTCGGAGACCGACGAATAAACTAATATTCTTGAGACAGATGAATCATGAACACAGTCCAGCACAAAGTTCACTGAGGTCTTTCCAGAGAGTCTCGAACCGGAGTAGCCAGAACACAGCAGCAGCTTGGCAACGATCAGCACTGGAGTCTGCAAGCAGAAGAGGTTATAAAGGCTGCCAACCAGGTGCAAACTATCACAGTAATCAAGCGAATGATGTCATGGCCTTTCCCTATAGGCTAGTTTCTCCCGCCGCTGTTATGAGCGCGGGATCTCTGTTCAGCACCCTGGACAGCAACGGCCCGGCGCGTCCTGGTTGCCAGCGCTCTGGCTGCTTCAGCACCCCGGATAGCCCCTTGACCACTGCTTGATGCCTCCTCCCTGAGTCGCGCTCCCAAGGGTGTGTCAGAGTAGGTTGCATCGTATGGATCATTCACACAGATGATACGGTGAGCATCACAATGGCGGGCAAGGATGATGGATGACACCTTTTGGACGTAGTCCAACCACCTGTATGGGCTGCCGTCTTGTGTCTGCCGATCTTCCGCTGATGGAGTTGCCATCCTCCAGATGATGCCCATGTCGATGAGAGCAACATATGGTTCTTTAATATCAATAGTTTGGAGGGAGAGCTTCTGGATGAGCTTGCTCTTCTGTGTCTTCCTGTATGTGCCATTGGGGTTGAATAAGGTCACACATTCCTCAACAACACGATGTTCCAGCAGCTCGGGGAGCTTGACAAGTTGACTGTCTTCAACCAGGTTGATCACTGCTTTGAGAGCACTTCTTTCCATTTCAGCAGCTCTTGCCTTGAGTTCCTCGCCGGGCTTCTCTATGCATGCATGCTTGGAAAATGTCAAACGTTTGCTCAAACTGACAGGTGCATGGAGGGATTTATTCTTACTGAACATCCGGTCCTGCAAGAAGATGTTCAACTTATCCTCTCCTGCAGAATGGGCTGATTTAAAGTCCGCAATGAGCTCATCAGAGGCAGGCATGGCTGACTGTAGGGTGTGAAGTGTGGGTGAGGCCGGATTAAACGGGAATGAGTCGAACTCATCCATGCATGCAATCAGGTTATGCACACACTGCTCATCCTCTCACATGCGCTTCGGGCCACTTTTCATGTGTTTCCTCTTTGCATCTTTTCGGGTGGCAAAAGTGTTGTGAGCCGCTCTTATGCGGGCCACATTGTTAACATTTCTGATGTGCACCAGCAGCTGCTTTTAATTTTGGAGGATTGAGAGCCAGCCTGACTTTATTTTGCTGCCCTTGTTCATTGTACATTCAATCCACATGTCCCAGGCCATGTTGGAATAGGGGTTACCTGTGATGGACTGAGTGAAGTTAGAATGAAGGAAGGCAACCTGTTCAGCAGGGAGAGCTGTCAGCATCACCCAGAAGTCAGGCAGCCACCTCCCATACTTATTGTTGGCGTATGCTACCATCCACGGCTGCATAGCACGCAGAGAGCTGACATACTCTTCCCAGTTGCAGATATGGACTGCAGTCACATTCTGCATTAGTGCATCTGTCATGGACAGGAAGTCCCTCCAGTAGTCTGCCATGTCACTGACCTCTACTTGGGAGAAAAGGTTGGTGATGAGATTCTTGAGATCAACATCATCCTCCAGGGCTGCATGAGCAGCAGCACGGGCTTCCTGGGAGAAACTTGTATTCCTCAGAATATCAAGATTCTCTCTTGTCGCCTCTGTTAGGTTGGGTATCAGGCTCTCCTGAACAAATATAGTTTGAGGGCAATATTCACTGGCCTTTTGTACAAAAGTTAAGTATTCGCTCTACTGGATAGCGGCCATCTTGAATTTTCTGGGTCAAAACAAGGTCTTATGATTAAAATGGTGTCAGATTTGGAATCGTCGTGGTTGACTTGTATGAAAAAGTGCCTTCATACATGATTCTAGGCCATCCAGGTCAAAAGTAAATTTTTAGAGTTGGCGCCGGGCGCCATTTTGAATTTGGCCCTCTAGCAAAAAATGCCGGGATTTTTGAGAGGGACCTGGGGGCTAAATCTTTTATAAAGGGTCCATAGAGGTCAAATCAATCATCAAACCATCCTTGCCAGAGGATGGTCACGGAACCTCAGTTTATGACTCTACTATAAGGACTTAAGAACTGGAGTGATATGATCAGCTTTCTTAGTCTTCGTTAGAACTCTAGCAGCAGCATTCTGAATGAGTTGAAGTTACCTAAGTTCTTTTTTGGAGAGACCAGAAAAAAGGCTATTGCAGTAGTCTAACCTACTATAGATGAAGGCATGAATTAGTTTTTCTAGATCCTGTCTGGACATGTAGCCCCTAATTCTTGCTATATTTTTAAGATGATAAAAGCTGATTTTCTGATTGACTTAATGTGGGAGTTAAAGTTGCGATCGGAATCAATAATAACGCCAAGATTTTTGACTTGATCCTTAGGCTTCAGGGATCGAGACTCAAGGCATGCAGTGGTTTTAAGCCTTTGTTCTTTGGGACCAAAGACGATCACCTCTGTTTTGTCTTTGTTTAGCTGTAGGAAATTCTGGCACATCCAGTTATTTATTTGATCAATGCACTGACACAATGATTCTATGGGAGCATAGTCAGCTGAGGAAAGAGTTATATACAACTGTTATATACAACTGAGTGTCATCTGCGTAGTTATGATAGGCTACTTTGTTTTTTTGCATAATTAGGCCTAGAGGGAGCATATAAAGGTTGAAGAGAACGGGCCCCATAATGGATCCTTGAGGCACCCCACAAGTCATCCTAGTTAGGTCAGATGTGTAGGGTAGTACGCGGTGTTAGGAGAGAGTGTATTTGTCTGGGTGCAGACAGTGATGGAGTGTGGGGTCTGGGCAGAGGGCACAGAGAGCGAGGTAAAGGGTGAATTCAATTGACCCCCCCAGCCGTATTCTGACACCTGACACCTTCTGGCCTAACCTTAAAGGAGAATTTCGGTTTTTTTCAACCTGGACCCTATTTCCCACACTGTATGGGTCTTATAAACTCATTGTGACATATTTTTTAATTTGGTCCAGTACTCACCGAGACAGCCTTGTTTACAGCTGGAGAAATGTGCTCAAACTGGAGCAATGGGTCCCATCAGGGCAACTGTATCGTCCATCCACGTTCGCTAAAACTGCTTGTTTTGCCGGCTGGCTGGCTCAAACTCTCTTTATAGTGTCTGGCAACATGGGTACGACTCCATTCATACATATTATCCACCGGGGCTTACTGTCGGACAGAGAAAATAGGTGTACACGCCCCCCCCCCCTAGTCCCCCCTGACAACATCCTGTTCTACCCTGTAGCAAAGCAGAGTCTAATTTCTCATTCTTATCTAGCTACGTAGCCTACTACTACTACAACAAATAGTAAGAGCTTACTACTACTAAAAGCAGAGAGGGGGAGGTTATCTACTCGCTTTTGTTGTATCATAGATAGCCGTTTTTTGTGTGTCAAACGTATTTTTTCCTCTTTATTTTTTCCGCCTCTGACCTTCCTTCTACACTTCAACAATGGTTCATGTCTGCACATTTCCTAACTGTACCAACAAAATGACAAACTACACTTGTCTCAGCTTTCACAGACTACCCATGGGGGGACCGCCTTCCATTCCGAAACACCACCGTTCCGACACCCCCTCACTCAGAAACCCCCCATTCCGAAACCCCCCCACAGAAATTGAAATTGATTTGACCCCCCCCATTCCGAAACCCCCCCACTCCGAAATTGATTTTTAAGTCCATATTTCTCCGAGTTTCCTGCATTCCTGTTTTTAATTGAACACACATTTAAGAACAGAGAAAAACTTGCAGAGTATCAAGAATGGTACACCTTTTCATTTTTACATTTAGCCCTCTAACAGAGCATTTTCATGAGACAAAATGAATATCAATGTTCATCATCATTTTGAGATCAAATTACAGCAATTTATTCACTTTAATAATGACACAAATGAGAGTTGGGTTGACTTCTCATAATGCAGATTTATTCAACATCACTCCAGTGAGTCATGGAGACATGAGAGGACTAGTTTGGTAGTTAGTCAATTTGTTACTCGCATTGCAGAGCAACAACCTGGTGGAGGAAGAAGGGAATACGATTT
This sequence comes from Poromitra crassiceps, assembly GCF_964638095.1. Taxonomy (NCBI): domain Eukaryota; kingdom Metazoa; phylum Chordata; class Actinopteri; order Beryciformes; family Melamphaidae; genus Poromitra; species Poromitra crassiceps. The sequence continues at coordinate 14,544,372 of NC_139650.1, read as the reverse complement.
AGTATATTTTGCATCTTGAATCTTTTTCACAGTAAGTAGTTGGAAGTGTTTACATGATGACATTTATAATATGTAGGTTCTTGCATGTTGAATATTTTTCACAGAGTTAGAAGTCTTTACCTTCACTTGTAATCGATGTTGCGATCAACATCGATGTTGCGATCAACATCGCAACATCGGCGATGGCGATGGCCCCATGTCCATGGCATGAGGCATTTCAGGAGATGACAAAAGATGGGTTTACCTAAATTTAACAAATATAAAAATGTTTATGAACACATGACATCACAGCAAATCAGTGTCATACTTTGTTCTGATACCTCCATTTTATAATTTTAATTATTATGCATATATTATAGAAATTATCGATATATTAATGAAGCTCTCTTTGTATTTTGCATGTTTTAAAGGGTGTGTTTGACATGCAATACAGCACTTAATAACAAAATCAGACTGCTGCCAGGACTAAATTAAACATTGGTTAAAGTATTTAGACTGGTAGATGAATGAATTCAAGTAAGCAAAAGTTATGTTGTTGCATGATATAGAATGCACCCCTTACTTTATATGTGATCCACTTCATAACTGTATCTTTCTATAGCATTACATTTTCCTTTATACATTTTATAAAGTCATACATGTTCCAAAACTGAACCTACTCACCTTCCCCAGGATCAACCATGAGGACAACCAGCATCAGCACAGCGAAGGCCACGGCACACTTCATCCTAAAAACAAGAACCGAACTAAATCAGACACATTTCAGTTCCAGTCTCAGAAAAACTCACTGAACTAGAACAATATCAGGCTCTACCTGGGCCCATCTTGAACTAACATCTCTATCTAAATAATAATAATAATACATCTCTAACTACTTTCTACAAGTGCTACTCTATTCCTTAAAAAAGTTGTAGCTCCCATAGATTGTGTTGCATAGTTGACAAAATGTGATATTGTACGTCGCTTTGGATGAAAGCATCTGCCATATGACGTAATGTAATGTAACAATTATGACAACAAAACCATTAAATATATTCTATTAAATATATTCAACAAATTTTGGTTCAGGAACATTTGTGAAGATTGTTTTGTTTTTTCATTTCATTAAAATTTCTAACAATATAATCCGGACTACAAATCATAAAAAGTATTGAATGTCCTTACTTGGATGTCTCCCAAGCACAAGGTCGTCCTCATATTAGAGAAATGATGTTGGAATATTTTCTTCTTACCTTTCCGCAGATTGAGAGTCAACGTTAAAAGGCTGTTTTCAAAGACAGCAAATTGAAGAGTGTGAGATCGCCAGGTGATGTGAAGTTTGACATCTGACAGTTGAGAGCCACCTTTATATGGGTGAGGCTGGCTTGGTTTACTTCTCCTTTTGGTTGAGGAACTGATTTCCTCAACCAAAAGGTAGTATTTTTATAGACATACACACAGTCATTGGATTTCATAATCTAGGGCTATGTGGAAACAAACAACATTGATCTAACCGCAAGAGCCCAGTGAGTCCACAGGGGATACAAAAAATAAATAAATAAAATAAATAAATTAAAAGATTAAGTTAAATTCAATTCAATTCAATTAAATACCAAAATAGCATGAGGTCCATAATGCAGACAGAAGGTGACTACTTATTGGCCAAGGAGAACATAGATTTGAAAATGGTCAATGCGTTTGTTTCCTCGGATAGTCCACTTGGTTTGGGGTGGTGTGAAAGCTCAAACGACCTCTAGGGCAGAACAAACAAGTGAACTGTGGTCCGCTTGAAAACATGGGCCTCGGTTCGCTTCCAAGTGAAGCCTGGCACGTTTCGTTTGTGGTGTGAAAGCAAACCGGACTGAACACAAGAGCAAAAATATAGAAAACGGCAGTGCAGAGTAGAAGGTGGTAGAAGGAAGCAAAACAAACACATGCGTGTAATGAGAGACAACGATGTGTTGTTGTTGTTACATAGATGACGACGCGCACACGTCACCGACCAAAAAATATGGACAGAGCTATCCCATTGATGGGGTCCTCTCGCCATTCTGAAGTGTCGGCATTCCGATCATTGACTTCTATGCTTTCGGAGAGGCGGCCCTTTTTATCTCCAAAAATGTTTCGCCGAGAGGTTAGGTTTAGGGTTAGGTTCTGGGGGAGGTTAGGCTTAGGCGTGGGGGGTGGGAGAGGTTAGGTTTAGGGTTAGGGTCTGGGGGAGGTTAGGTTTAGACGTGGGGGCTGGGAGAGGTTAGCTCCAGCCGGTCCCCCGGGTTAGGGTTCTTTCGCAATGGCGAGACAGATCTCAATTTTGTCGGAATGCCGGTATTTCGGAGTGCCGACATTTCGGAATGCCGAGGTGTCCCCCCCATTGATTTTGGTCTTTGGAGTTGATTCATTGGCCATCGCCATCTTGTTTTTTCATCAGCAGAGTGGGAGGGAATGGGTTGAGTCCTTGCGCAGCTCATGAGATGGGGGTTTCTCAGAGTCGCAGCTCCGCCTGCTATTGGTCCGTGATCGGCAAGCTGCGTGATCACTCGACAGGTGATCTGTCAATCACCCCATTTTCTATCATCTATTTTACTCCAAACGGGCGAGTTATATAAAAAATGACCCCCCCTACAGTTGTTAAAAGGTTAAATCAGCTATATAGACCAAAACCGTGTTTTGCCCACGACTGTCAAAGGGGTCCGCTCACTATGCCCACCGCCCGCAATGCCAACAGCCCGGGAAGGGTTAGGGGTTATGGTTAGGTTCTGGGGGAGGTTAGGTTTAGGCATGGGGGGTGGGGTGGGAGAGGTTAGGTTTAGGGTTAGGGTCTGCAGGAGGTTAGGTTTAGGCATGGGGGGTGGGAGAGGTTAGGTTTAGACATGGGGGCTGGGAGGGGTTAGCTCCAGCCAGTCCCCCGGGTTAGGGTTAGGGTTCTTTCGCAATGGCGAGACAGATCTCCATTCCGACAATTTTGTCGGAATGCCGGTATTTCGGAGTGCCGACATTTCGGAATGCCGGGCTGTCCCCGTCATTTGCACTTTAACTGTTGTGTTGTACTTTAAACTGCTGCTCTGGACTGTTTTTATAATGTTTTTATTGTCTTATTTGTTTTTATGTATGTACTTTGTACTACGCTTTTTGCAACCCAAATTGCCCTTTTGGGACACTTAATAAATCTTGAATCTTGAATCTTGTGACAGATCGGCTGTGATGCCAACGACCCTCTGGGTTATAGCAGGTGAAGGTGAATAGCCTATTGCAAGTAGGCTACAATGTATAAGTTTTCTCAATTAATTTACCATAACCCCTTCTTGCGATGTGATAAAAGTTTCTCAGTGAATTATAGTTGATTGCCTCACCGAATAAACTGCAGGTTACCCAATTTTAGCATGGTGCGGATTCGCACGGTGCCGATTCGTGCGGATGGCTGCGAAGCCCGCACTGCTCCGCAGTCTGCACCTGTATTTTACCGGACAAATCTGAAACCTACCGGTCACGTTTCAATAACGGTCCATGTACAAACACATGTAAATACAGCACTGTGAAGTGCGTAGTCGCTGGCTGGCTCACTGCACGAGCCTCAGGGCAGAGGACCGGGAGGCTTCCTCCAGGCAGGCTGAAGTTTCCCAGCGTGTCTTGAAGTGGCAACTAGCCTCGGTAAGAGCCGCAGTAAATTACGATATTCCTGGAATGCGAGTTTAACAAGCCAGTTATATATCCTTTGCATTCTACATTAAATATAATGTAGTACACGCCCACTTTCCAAGATGGCAGCAGCTAGTTTTGTTCTCTAGTTAGCAAGCCAAACAATTTAAATAACTGCTTTTTTCAGTCTTCAATCTTGAAGTTGAAAGTGGAGTCTGAACTCTCTATGCCTGTACTACAACTCCCAACCCTAACTAACCCTAACCCTGTACTACAACTCCCAGGAGTCATTCTGCTGTTTTGAGCAACAGAAAACATGGGAACACCAGGAGACAGGCTGAGAAGTACAAACATCACCACCTGGACAAGAGACAGGCTGAGATCTGAGCTGGGCAAAGTACTGGATCTACTGAACACACACACACACACTGTGTGCTATAGCGCTACTGTGTGTGTGTGTGTGTGTGTGTGTGTGTGTGAGTAACCTCGCATCACCAGGCTGTGTGTTGAGCGCTATACTGCCTGCTCTCTCTCTCTCTCTCTTAGAGAGCAGGCAGCATAGCGCTCGACACACAGCACACAGAGTGGGAGGGAGACAGACAGACACTGAGCGAGCGCTGTGGGGGCAAAGAACGGACAAAAGGAGGAGGGCGGGTTGCGCGCGTGTACAAAGGTTATATAGAGCTTATGACCTCATAAGATTTTGCATTTGGGCACCTCATGCACCGCTCTCTTCAATGAGGAAGTGGAAATCCAGACCTTGTAGAAAAGTGTCGATTTTAAGGCTTTGGGTTGAAAGTAATGTATCATAATTTCTGAGGCACACAATTACTAACATAAGACCCTAAATAACATAGTTAGAACGTTTTTGTGGATTTTGGTTTCCAGGGACTTTAACCCCGAGTTATCTGTCCACCCACTCTATATGAACAGCCAACACACCATCGAGGATAGTTTGAGACAAACTTTCTCAAGATTCCGCCTGTCATCCCACCGGTTGCGCGTTGAACTGGGAAGGTGGAGCCGCACACCTCGAGAACAGCGTGTGTGCTGGTGTGGCACTGGAATCCAGGACAAACAACACCTTCTCTTGTGCCCCCAGACCCAGGATATCCAGGACAGTTTTGAGTGTCAGTCTACTGACCTACGGGTATTATTTAAAAATATGGACAAGAAAATGCCATCTATGTTGAGTAAATGCTTAGCTATCTTGGAACGTGAACAAACATCTTAGTTTTATGTAGCCTATCTGTTATGTGATTGGACCCATTGTTTTTATTCTTCGTATTTTATATGATTATTTTAATAGTTGTATATATTGTGAATATTTCTATGGTTGTCAATAAACTAACTAACTAGCTGAATGGCTTGGTTTAGAAGTGGGCGTGCCTTTGGCTCTGGATAGAATTTGAATGGGACATTAAAATTCTAATATGATACAAACAATGTTAGAACAGTAGTGGTTTAAGGATAAAGCTCCAGTTGTGTGCTGTGAGACAATGGTCTTAATACTCTTCCATGCCTATTCATAATTGCAGTAGTATTGAAAGCAATTATAGAGCATGGAATTAATACTGATTGAAAGCAGGTAAGGGTGACTGTGATATACATTTACTTGTGTGTGTGTGTGTGTGTGTGTGTGTGTGTGTGTGTGTGTGTGTGTGTGTGTTATATATATATATATATATATATATATATATATATATATATATATATATATATATATATATATATATATATATGGTAAGGGTGACTGTGATATGCATTTACTTTACTTGAAATGTATTAACAACTGGCTGGTGCTCTTATACAGAGTGACTTGCAGCATAAGCTTAAGTCGTCACCTCACAAGGAGGTCCTGATTCTAGAGGTAGGCTGTGTTTTTGATCTGTACATGGACCAGGCTTTCCAAGATAAATATTCCAAGTATCAACCACTACTTGAAATTATAACCAACTTTGGGTACAGATGTAGATTCTGTGTGCTCATATTCGGAAGCCTGGGCCATGTACATAAATTTACCATTAGTGGTCTGAACATTGCTGGCATGTCTAAGAGCAAAGCCAAACAGCTTGCTAAATATTGCTCTGTTTCAGCTGTCATAGGCAGGTTCATGGCTACCATAGGTGGCCATGAAATGTCTAACCCGTTATATTTGATTCCCTGTAATTTTAATATAATTTGTGGAAGCAAATAAAGAATTCAAATGTGTGTGTGTGTGTGTGTGTGTGTGTGTGTGTGTGTGTGTGTGTGTATGTGTGTGTGTGTGTGTGTGTGTGTACTACTATTATAGGTCCCTAGGTATTCTTTGTTGCAGGACACTTCCTAGAATAGCCAAATGACAGAGAAGTGAGAGAACTGACAGAGTCTGACATGTTTTCCATTAAACAACTTAAGACTTAAAAAATGTGTTGACAGTCTGTGAGGTCTCAGTCTGTCCCCATCACTGTGACTATGTGATTAGATTGATGATATGTAATGCTTCATCACTGTGACTATGTGATTAGATTGATGATATGTAATGCTTCTTCCTGCCAGATGCATGTGAAAATCATCAGTTTTCGCAATAAGTTGTGAAACCATATTAGTGAGTCATTCAAGATAACAAGCTTGTGAATCTTTCTCAACCACTTCTAAAAGCATTTTGTAATAGGCACAATAACCGTTATTTGTCTAGCAGATTTAATAAACATGCAGCTGAAAGTGCTTTAAACCAATAGAAGGCAAAAACAAATGCAGGGCTCTTCAACCTTTTTCAGCCCAAGGACCCCTTGGTTGATAGAGAAACAGAGCAGGGACCCCCTACAATTTAAAAAATAAAATAAAATAGTGTTGCATTTTAAGCGTGGCCTATAATAACATTTATAATCCAGCGCACACCAGGATATCAGGATTGACACTTATTTTTATTAATAGATACTGTAACATAACAAAAAAGCGAGACGCAAATGTGTTTTTGCATTATTGCTTCATCAGATTTGCTTTGTAATTAATTGTTGTGAATGAAGTCGCTGCACACCTGAATGTGTGACAGGTGCGTCGGAGGAAGATGCAAATTAAAAACAATAAAGAAACTCCCGCACACTTTCTCGCCTTCTGCTTTGGAGAAATTATTATAAATAGACCTTTCGTCATCAGACCAAAACAAATATACACATATCATTCACTTCCATTGTACATGAGTTGCTCAAATGACCAATAAGTGTGGCTTTGTGATACCGCTATGGTGTTAAGGTCTTACATTCCCATCTGAATGTCACTGTGTCCAAACATAGGTAACTAGGTCACATAGGGCCAATATTCTCTGCAAGCTATGGTTTCTCATTTTACGCTTGGTTCACACCACAAGCATCTCAGAAGCAGCGCTGAGGCAGCGCTTCATTGAATCCTCCAGCAGGAGCCTTGCCAGTCACACCAGAATCACTCTGTTTTGCTCCACGCCTCGCTCCGTTTTGCCCGGCGCTGCCCTGCCCCCGCTCACAACTTGCATTGACTTCATGCTTGGCTGCTAAAAAATAGACCAGAAGCTGAAACTATCGCTGCAGCACGTGTGCAGCGTCGCGTGGCGAGGCAAAGTGCTGCGGCTGGTGTGATCGGTGTTGCCTGTTAACCAGGACGCTGAAATGAAACGGGGACTGCCCCCTAGAAAAACAAGGAAGTAACTCGTTGCGGATTTGCTACGAAAATGACATTTCACGTAACTATGGATTATTATTTCATCACGTGGTGAGTACCCAATGTCACAACATGTACATAGAGCTACAGTTTTGTTACAGAGTTGTTGATCGGTTGTGATGTGTCCAGTCAGCCAGAGAAGCTGCTTGGCTAGCATGCTAACTAACGCTAGCATTAGCTCAATTAGCTTGTTGCAACTAGTCCCAAACATTGATCAACGTTACAGTATGTGTGTCCTAACGCCACCGGGACAAGGTGTTTGTTTTGGCTGGCTGAGTTTAGCCTATAAGGCACAGTTGTTGTGGCTAACAGCCTCCATTCACACTAGGCCAGCAGATACGCCTACACCACTAACATGCATCTCTTCCATTATGTTTTCCAACCCAGCTGGCTGTATATAACTGAACAACCACAAAGTGGTGACACTTACTTACCCATGGGTTCAGTTCATTGTTTTCTGGACATGTGTCCATGCTACAGTAACACAGCAGCTAACAGAACAGACAGGCCTCCCGTGCCGACCTCCATTGTACGCGAACACAACAGGTTTCCTGCAGGCAGCTGTCGGACCTCGGAGGACGGGGCTGTGAGGGGGCGGGCTCTGGACGGGCCCTGTGAATTTTTAACTCAACACCTGTTGGTTGGCGGCAGGTGACGTAGAAAATCCATGCAAATTCTGGAACTCTGATTCTCCCTCTCCTGGGGCTCCCAATTTGTGGCAGGGGAGGGAGAGGAATGACTGTAGTAAGTGATTTCATACTTTTACAGATGTTAGTTAACACCCCAAGTTTATACAAACAACAAAACCCAATCAAAACCGATTTTCACAGTATGGGACCTTAAAGCATACAATATTTTCGTTGAAATATGAGGCTTTTGCGCACACACACACACACACACACACACAAAAAAAATATATATATACAGTGTATACAGTATATATATTGAGAACCACTGATATAAAGAAGGCAGTATGATCTAGTGCTATGGGTCATATAAAGAAGTTACAACTTGGAAAACAAGTGCGAATTGCACTTTGTTACGAATGCTGTTGCAATGCACAAATATCTCTCCTGGTTATGTGTTCAAAACACATGACTTTATTCATTACTTGCCTTTACAGTATAATAAATGTCTCTGTTGCTAAGATTACATGTAGTCTATACAAGACATGTCTTGAAAAGTGCCTATGGGTGAATGTGGAGTGGAGTGTTTATTAATAATCACGTGACAGCTGCTGGTGTTTTGACCCACATGTAGGCGGAGGTCATTTTTCAGTTTTTTACAGATTACTGTATGAAAGTGCAGATTGTAAACTTTCAAAATTCAAATGATGTGTCACACATTGTAATCTGAAAACAAAATGAAGGAGTTATGCTTATTTGAATGTTCACACTCCTAAAAGCTACATTCAGAGATAACAGCCCTCAAAGTTGGAGAAGCTTTTCACACCTAGGCAGCCAGGTAAGGGGGGAGTGGCCAACAAGGACTTTTATTTAACAAGATACACTTATTTACTGATTCTAAAATGGCTGCATTTTATGTGGAATGGGTAGTTCAAAACCTAAACGTGTGTATTAATGAAAAAAATGAAAAACATTGTTTCTGGGAATTACAATTGGCCTACATGTGGTACCTTCTCCTGGGGTGTGTCACAACAACATTTTCCCTTGACAGTGTTGTCTTCCAAACAACCTGCAGGCTGCAGCTAACAGGCGTCTCTTCAAGAGCCTTCACCTTCATTTCAGTCTTCTTACTGTATGGTCCACAAATTGTGAGGTGATGCACTTGGTAAGGTGAGCTCCTATAGGCTACTATTGTGACATGTGACATGGTAAGGTGAGCTCCTATAGGCTCCTATTGTGACATGTGACATGGTAAGGTGAGCTCCTAGGCTACTATTGTGACATGTGACATGGTAAGGTGAGCTCCTATAGGCTCCTATTGTGACATGTGACATGGTAAGGTGAGCTCCTATAGGCTACCTACTATTGTGACATGTGACATGGTAAGGTGAGCTCCTATAGGCTCCTATTGTGACATGTGACATGGTAAGGTGAGCTCCTATAGGCTACCTACTATTGTGACATGTGACATGGTAAGGTGAGCTCCTATAGGCTCCTATTGTGGCATGTGACATGCTAAAGTGAGCTCCTATAGGCTACTATTGTGACATGTGACATGGTAAAGTGAGCTCCTATAGGCTACTATTGTGACATGTGACATGGTAAGGTGAGCTCCTATAGGCTCCTATTGTGACATGTGACATGGTAAAGTGAGCTCCTAGGCTACTATTGTGACATGTGACATGGTAAGGTGAGCTCCTATAGGCTCCTATTGTGACATGTGACATGGTAAGGTGAGCTCCTATAGGCTACCTACTATTGTGACATGTGACATGGTAAGGTGAGCTCCTATAGGCTCCTATTGTGGCATGTGACATGCTAAAGTGAGCTCCTATAGGCTACTATTGTGACATGTCACATGGTAAAGTGAGCTCCTATAGGCTACTATTGTGACATGTGACATGGTAAGGTGAGCTCCTATAGGCTCCTATTGTGACATGTGACATGGTAAGGTGAGCTCCTATTCACCTTATGTTCAGACCTTACAGTGGGCCAAATTCTTCCGGGTCCGTCTAACACGGCGCCAAATATGAAAGAACGTCATGAAGAAGAGAGTCGTTTTTGTAGTGGACAGCGCAGGGTGTAAAACAAAGAACGTAGCCTACTACTTTGAGCTCGGTACACAGCAAGCAAGCGGAGTATCCACTAATGACGAGCACTTTCTTGTAAAACATACCTGGACTCCAACAAAGAAAGTTTCGGATGGTTTTCTCTCCTCCGAGGCAGCGCAAGCCATTAACGTTAATAAAGACCCGCAGACGTTAACGTAATTCCCTGGAATGCGAGACTTAACGAGCCAGTTACATGGCGTTGCATTCTTAGACATTGCCGTTTGCTTTTATTTGGTATGTTACATACAATTGGCTAAACTATTAGTTAATTCAGAGTTAGATGATATTGGAGCAGCGCAGCCATTTTTTATTTTATTTTATTATTATTTTTAGCCGGAAGTCGTAGGACGGCCACAGAACCGGGTCAAATGGGCGTGGCTACATAAGGTGAATAGGCTACCTATTATTGTCACATGTGACATGGTAAGGTGAGCTCCTATAGGCTCCTATTGTGACATGTGACATGCTAAAGTGAGCTCCTATAGGCTACTATTGTGACATGTGACATGGTAAGGTGAGCTCCTATAGGCTACTATTGTAACATGTGACACAAATCTATAACATCTACCTCTAGTTATGTGTGAGAACAGACTGATGCCGACCAATTCATGTAATAACTTTATCTTTCTATAGCGTTACATTTCACTTTATACATTTTATAAAGTCATACATGTTCCAAAACTGAACCTTACTCACTTTCCCCAGGATCAACCATGAGGACAACCAGCATCAGCACAGCGAAGGCCACGGCACACTTCATCCTAAAAACAAGAACCAAACTAAATCAGACACATTTCAACTCAGTTCCAATCTCAGAAAAACTTAACTCACTCACTTAACTACAATAATATGGAGGCAGGGAGAATGAATTAACAAATGTTGGTTCTGGAACATTTTGTGAAGTATTTATGTATTTATGTATTTATTTCCTATTTTATACTTACATTAGAACTTCCAACAAAATAATTCTGACAAATCACAAAATATATTGAATGTCCTTACTTGGATGGATCCCAAGGACAAGTCTTCCTCATATTAGAGAAATTATGTTGGAATATTTTCTTCTTATCTTTCCACAGATTGAGAGTTGACGTGTGAGATCTCCAGGTGATGTGAAGCTTGACTTCTGACAGTTGAGAGCTGAGTCTACCCATATTTATGTGCGAGGCTGGCAGGGTTTATGGGTGGTCTCCTTTTGGTTGATTTCCTCTATTTGTGCATAGTATTTTTTTGGACATACACAGTCATTCTATTTCGTAATGTAGGGTTATGTGGAAACAAATAAAATTGATCTAATCGCAACCAAGAGCCTTGAGTCAGTCCACAAAATGGGAGTCAATGGAGTCAATTTCTAGTTTGCCACTGAATGACCAAATTGATATAACTTTCAACCATTTTGAGCAACGCTGTTTCCATACAGGCCACCAGCGTTGGCTAGTTGTTGATATTTATAAAGATTTTGTAGCTCTCATAACTTTGTCTTGTGATGTTTTGGGGAAACTGCGGGGAAACTGTCATGGCGTCGATTTCCGGGAAAAAATTCCTGACCTGAGCACAGCCAAAGAGTATAGTGAGACAAGAGGAGACGTTCATTACTTGGTTTTCCATAGGTTTTTTCAAATCAAGCATGCCGTTCTGCCAGAAATCTGGGGGGGTAAGTCCTGCTTTAAACTGAAACATATATCCCTATAATATTGTATTATTATCATCATCATCATTGTTTACTTTGTGGAATGCTCTTTGTTGTTTATTTTGTGTAATGGTGTGGACTACTTATTTGTTGTAGGCTACTGGTGTGACTCAACCTTTTGCAAGTTCCAAATATGTACCAAGCTATCAAGCAAGCAAAATGATGTCATGATGACGTTCATTCAGCAGCTTTATACATAAAATATGTCCGGATTAACAATTTATGCACTTTTTTTTTATGAAATGGTGGTTCATTCAGGATTTTAACCCAGGTCTCCCGTGTGGGAGCACAATAATTTACCACTGACTGCGCTGTCTGTTGTCACTGAGATAAACAGTGTTATGTTGAACTAATATACCATACCCTTCGGCTTTTCACTTGTTCTTTCCAATACTATAGTGTACTCAAACACGGCAGTCGGGCCAGTTTAAGAAACAAAACTTAATTTATTACATTCAAACCCTAATTCCGAAGAATCATTGATGTTTCTCTCAAATTTTGCAAGTGCATGGGGAGGACGTGTAAAGAGGAAGAGGTGAAGGAATGAGGGAGAGAGAAGCAGATCTGAAAAGCAGGTAGCGTTGGAGTGAACCTAACTAACTTCAGCGCGGTGCAAAACCCCTCTCTTCTAATTCCGCATTTGTTTTGGTCAGAGCCTGGATGACAAGGGAGGGGAACGGGGCGGAGGAGAGAGGGAGAGAAAGAGAGAGCAGCGCTGTGCTCTCAATCACTTGAAAAAGACGAGGTTCCAAGCGAGCTCCGAGCCTCCGTGGCGGTGTGCTTGTAAATAGGGGTGGTACGAATAGCAAATGCCGAACAGGGCGACTAATCGTACCCGGGTACGGATAGATAAAATATAATGGAAGTACATGCAGTTGTTTATTTGGATCATAATACAAGGCACTTCCAAATGCACTTTTATTTTAAAAGTAGCCACACAGTGAGAAAAAAGAGTGAGAAAAAATAAATCATGTATTGGGAAAAAAAAGTGATGCATCGATTGAAGATGCATCGAGATGCATCAATAATCGTAATCGAATCGAATCGTAGCCCTGAATCATAATCGAGTCGTGAGGCCAGTGAAGATTCACAGCCCTAAGAGGTAGGACCTGGGCAACATGATATGTCGACATCACCAATTCTATCCAGAGAACCAACTGTCATCCAGATATCTTGAGGTGAGAGGTCAAGGGACCCCTTTGAAAAGGGTCATGCCTTTTTTCCTTCGCCAAAATTTAGCCTAAGTTCAGAACGTTATTTAGCCCCCTGCCTCCAGTCTCTCCATGGAAGACTCTGCAGACTGTCCTACCAGATGATTATATATCCTAGAAATGATGCCTCTTCCTATACAGTTCATCAACATTACCTCTTCTATTGCAGACATAGTGGGAATAGTTAAAGATTGATTTTGCTGTTTTCTGATGAAATCTCTCACTTGTAAATAGCCAAAGAATTGTTTGCGATTTATGTTGTATTTATCTATTATTTCCTCAAATGACATCATCTGATCCCCATCTGGTTCATATAAATCTCCTATTTTTTGTAAGCCTTTTTCAGCCCAGTCTTTAAACCACCCAGACCTCCCTATGGGGAAAAGATCGTTCCTCCATATTGGACTGAAAAGTGAAAGAGACTCTGTTTCTCCCAAAAATTGTTTGACTTGCCGCAACACCTCAATCATGTTTTTAACTATAGGATTTTCAGTGCTTTTCTTGAGTTTTTTAACTTTAGCCGAGTATAGGTAGCTTGGAAGAGGTAGACTCAACCGATGGCCCTCCATCTCCCTCCATAAGGGAGCCTCTGTTTCTGTAAAATAAAACATAATCGTTCTCAGCTGAGCTGCCCAGTAATACCAGAGTGGGTTGGGACACTTAAGCCCTCCTCTATCATAGGGTAAATACAGTAACGACAGTCGCAACCTGGAGCGTCTATTATTCCATAAAAATCTGATAAACAGTTTCTTTAGCTGAGAGAACAAATTGCTCGGAGGTGGCAATGGTAAATTTTGAAACAAATACAACAGCTTGGGAAGTACATTCATCTTGAGGACATTTATTCTCCCTATTAATGACATTGGAATCGAAGACCACCTATCTACTGATTTTGAAATATCCGACAGCAATGGTCCGTAGTTCACATCTACAATTTTCCCCAGAGATGGAACTATTTGAATGCCTAAATAAGTGAAACATTCCACCACTTTGAACTGAGCGGCTTCTTCTGGCGGATTTCTCATTTCCGCCTGGTTTAGTAGCATAATTGCAGTTTTAGTTGTGTTTATCTTATAGCCTGAGATCTTTCCAAATGCTTTAATTAAATCCATCAAGGCCGGGATAGATTTTCTTATATCCTTGAGGAAAATAATGACATCGTCTGCATATAAGGCCAGACGATGCTCCTGTTGTCCCATAGTTATTCCTGAGATGTTCCTATGAATGCTTACTGCCAGCGCTAGTGGTTCAATTGCCAAAATAAATAATAATGGAGACACCGGATCCCCTTGCCTACAGCCACGTTTTATCTTGATAGTATTTGAGATGGTTCCATTGGTCAATATTTCAGCATATGGCTCCGTATAAAGTAATTTTATCCATTTGCAAAATTTATCCCCTAGGCCAAAACGGTTCAGAATTTCAAAAAGATATGGCCATTCTACCCTGTCAAAGGCCTTTTCGGCGTCCAATGACAATAAAGCAGTGTCTGGCTCCCCCTTGTGGTAATGGAGAATATTCAGAATTCTTCTAACATTATGAAAGCCTTGCCTGCCACGAATAAAACCGTTCTGATCTTTTCCTATTATTTTTGGTATTATCCCTTCAATCCTTCTAGCTAAAATTTTACATAACACTTTCAGATCCGCATTTAAAAGACTAATTGGCCTCAGGTTCTCACATTTGTTGTTTGGTTTACCCGGTTTTGGCAATAACGTGATCAATGCTCCTCTTAAGGAGCGTGGCAGGATTCCATTTTCAAAGGATTCAATAAACATTTCTAAAAGGGGTGTCTGTAATCTAATTTTGAACTTCTTATAAATTTCAATTGGTAATCCGTCGGGCCCCGGTGTTTTTCCTGATTGTATACTATCAATTGCTATAGCTATTTCCTCTAACGTTATGTCTTTATCTATATCTGCTCTAAACTCTTCTGGTACTGAGTGTATATCGGTTCCCTCTAAGAAGGTGTTCAATTCCGATTCGTCGTAGCTTATTTCTGAGCTATAAAGCTCTTCATAATATTTTCTGAAAGCTTCATTTATTCCAATTGGATCTACAATAGTCTCTCCTAGGTTATTTTGTAAAGAAATGATGGCCCTCTCGTTCTCTAACTGTTTGATGCGCCACGCCAGCACCTTCCCAGACGCCTCTCCCTGCTCATAGAATGTTTGTCTAAGTCTTAAAAGACTGGCCATTGCTTTTGATGCCGATTGTTCATTATATTGTGACCGTATCAGGAGCAATCTTTGGTGAACTCCAGGGGAACCTGATTGAAAGTATTCTTTTTCCAATGTCTTAATTTCTATTTCCAATGCCTTTGTCTTCTGATACGTCTGCTTAGCTTTAGAACTAGTTATGTTGATTATTTGGCCCCTAATAAAAGCTTTAAAAGCCTCCCATCTATAACTTGCCGATGTTTCTGTTGTATTTGTTTCAAAATAAAATTGTATTTGTTCTTCCAAAAATGTGACAAAGCCAGGATCCGCCAACCATTTTTGCTTAAAGCGCCACCTAGGGACATCTCTCACTAAATTG
Source organism: Poromitra crassiceps (assembly GCF_964638095.1). Taxonomy (NCBI): domain Eukaryota; kingdom Metazoa; phylum Chordata; class Actinopteri; order Beryciformes; family Melamphaidae; genus Poromitra; species Poromitra crassiceps. Next base: position 14,528,906 of record NC_139650.1, on the reverse strand, counting down.
GGGTCTTGATACACTAATGAATTTGGTGCATGATCCGATATTAGTATGGCGTCATATAAGCAATCTTTGATTCTATATTTTAAACCTGCTGATATCAGGAAAAAATCAATACGTGAGTAAGACTGATGTGTACCAGAGTAACACGAAAAAGTTTTGTCATTTGGATTATTTTCCCTCCAAATATCTATCAGGTTCATTTCTTTCATGAAGTGGTGAATTACCTCCCTAGATCGAGTATGAGATTGATCAACTCCCGAGCTCCTGTCCATCTCTGGCTTCAAGGTGCAATTGAAGTCACCTGCAATCACACAACTACCAGGAATAGTAGATAGAGTAAGAAACAGGTTTTGGAAAAACATCGGGTCATCATTGTTTGGCCCATAAATATTTGCCAAAATCAATTGCTCATTCAGAATCATCCCCTTTATAATAAGATATCGTCCCCTCTTATCCTTAATTATCTTATTCACCTGTAGTGGAATTGACTCATGAATCAAAATCATTACACCTCTTGCCTGTGAAGTAAACGGAGCTGAGAAGACTTTGCCTCTCCACCTTCTCTTCACCTTCAACTCATCTTTATGCATCAAATGCGTTTCTTGAAGAAACACGATACTAGATTGCATTGCCTTAATCCTATTCATAACCTGTTTAACCTTCTTGATTTTTTGTAGCCCTCTACAATTCCACGATGTAATTTTAGTTTTTAGTGTACTAGACATTTTTTAGAAAACCGATGATAAACTTCCCCAGCCTGTCATAGCCATTACAATCAAGACAAACACAAATAAAACTGACCATTCAGGGCTACTTAAGGCCATATGAGCCAGACTACAGTGCAGAGGAATTGCGCCGTATGGAAGGAGAGGCAGTTGAGCAGGCCGGCGGAGACGAACCGCAGCCCTTTTTTTTTGCATACTACTATTTAGCAGAACATTTGTATGTAACGTCAAACCTTACACTGAAAATAGGCATGCCGTTCGTTCTAATGTTTTTTCTGTTTGTTTTTTTGCTGACAGTGTCGCCTGATAGCCTATTCTACATGGTGAGAGAGGGAGGCATCGTCCTATTGTTTTGCCAGCGTGTGCTGTGCAGGCGATCCATGTACCTGATGGATAATACCGTGGCTTCCAGCAAACAATCCATGACATAGAAGAACTATTTGAACTCTTCGAATTAGGCATACATTTTTCATTATCTGTAGGCTACATCTTGGACAATGCACATTAGAACTCTTTGAACTATGCTTTTTGAACATCCAAATATATGTTGCTTGTAGTTTTTTGAACATCCACATATATGTTGCTTGTAGTTTGGTTATTTGCCACTTTAATCAGTAATGCCGGTATGGGGTTGTAAAAGCTGCAGCCAGGTTGATATTTACATTAGATGCAGTAGATTAGAGGTCTTTGAGCAGTTATTGCTGGCATCTATTCATTCTGCACCTGCATCAATACTTACTACTGTGTTAACCAAAGAAACGCAAACTTTTTACTGTTGTAAAAACAAAGTATAAACACATGGGATGCAGAGCTGTTGATCTTCACACCAACCTATAAAATGTCTTGATTTATGCCAGTAGAAATCCCACATCAATTAGTAATAGAAATCCTACTGCATGTTACAATCCCCCAAATACTTCATTTTCTAAGACAGTGGTTCTCACACTTTTCATGTCAAGGACCCCTACACTGACCCAAATTAGACGACTGACCCCCATTTGATAAGATTATGTCGCAGAGCCCCCCATTAAGATTTTTGCTTTAGATGTTTTATTACAGAAAGTGTATGAAACCCACGACCAAAATAGTCCTACATTCTGTCATTGTGTTACTTATGGATGGAATTCACATCTGAATGAAAACACATTTGAATGATTTCAAATCCTTGACTTGCTGTGGTAAGTGATGTAAAAAAAATATATAACTAAATTCTGGGGACATGAACATGATATGCAAGTCCTGGAAAGTGAACATGTAGGTAGGGAGGGGAGGCTGGCTAGTGAAAAGGTAAGGGCATTCATAAAACCACTCAGAAATCCTCACATTTTGGGATGAAAAAGGTGACGGTCACCTAAAGGGGACTATTTGCACCCCTGCAAATCCTACGTAGTCACATAGAGAAGTTAGCCAGAAATATATTTGTAAGGGTTACACCAGATTATCTTGCAAATCAAGCCCTTTTCGAGTTTGTTAAAATTCAAGTATATCCATAACCTTGAAAACAAGACAGGTAAAATCAAGCATTTTAAAACGAAATCAAAATGGATAAAATATGTACATTGCAGCTATCGACATAGAGCTGTAGATTTTTATTGCAACCAGTCTTCCCTCAGTCTTTTCCGACTCTGAGCTGTCTCCGTGGCTAGAAGAACGTTGATAGTCCTCTTTGAAATGACTACTGCAAACTCGCATGTCCCAGCTAATGGAGCCCTATGCTAATGCTAGCTACCTAGGCTAGCCGTAGTGCTCAATCTTTTGGGAAACAATGCGAAATAAGCGCTTTGCCCGTTTCCTCTGCTTCTCTCCTCTTCTTCGCCATGCACGCGCTAACTACACATTTAACCCTGGCCATTATCGTTTGATGAACAAACAAAGTAAAGTTGAGTAATAGCAAGATTGTGTGAATAATGTTTTAGCCAAGTGCCCCCAGGGCCTAAGAGCTGGGCGTGGACTTATTAGAAGGCCACGAGCCCAGTGCATTGTGGGAAGTGGAGTATTTCTGCCCCTTCGCAACCCCCCCTCCCCTTCCACCCCCACCCCACCCCACAGAGTGGATTTTCTTTGATTTCTCTGGCTAGCAACCATCGATTCAAAAAATGTCAACGGATTCCAACTCCATAGGTGCGTTACATTTAATAGATCTTCATATTCACCACGGAAAGCCATCCTTTAAGTTGAGAGAATCTTTAATGAAACTCATTATTATTCTAACATCATCCATATCGTGTATCATGTTTTATCTGATGGAATATAGTATCTTAATAGAATACAAATGTATTAAATTATTATATTTAGGAAACAGGCCACCTCTTAAGTGAAGCCTCCCTGACTGCCTGAGCTGAATTGGACTTGTGATGACCATGGCTGTGCTGTGGAAAAAGCATCATTGTGCTTAGCAGACAAAGAATAAAGCCTCAAAGTTTACAAACTAAAAATGCTGTCAAAGTTCAAGATACACTACAATTACAATTAAACAGAGGGCGCTAATAGAGTGCATCCCTCCACCGACCTTTTGACAATGGTTTGTAATGTTACCAGGGCGCTAGCTTGTGAAGCCAATGCAGGAGTGAATTAAACCTGCATTCTTTCAAAAGGCCTGCAGGGGGCAACTCCACTGTCTGCAAAAAGAAGTCTGATTGTCCGACCCTAGTTCTCACTTGATGTATGGAGCCAGTAAACACTTTTCTAATGGGTTTGTGGTATAAATCACTAGTTTCAAGTCTTCTTCAATACTGCATGATGTTCATTTAGTAAATGAGAGTAAAATAGACAATATCAGACTGCAATTTCGGGTGTGATTGACAGGTCGCCTGTCCAATGACCGTGCAGATCGCTGATCACGGACCAACAACTCAACTCAACTCAACTCAACTTTATTTATAGAGCACATTTCAAACAACCACAGCTGCCACAAAGTGCTGTACAGTGCATAGGTAATAAATAAAACAGTAGCTAAAAACACAGTATACAATGACAACACACAAAACAAGAAAAACTGGGGGGGGGGGGGCACAGGGTCAGAGGTCTCATGCTATGTTAAAACAGCCACAACAGGCCACACTTCTTCTTGCGAAAATTTGCATTGCTTCTGGATCCAAATAAGCAAGACAATGACAGAGTTGGGAATTAAGCCGCCTTCTTGTGATTGGCCATCGCCATGGACACACGCCCTTTTGGCTAGTGGGGGTGTAAAGGCACTGACAAGGTTCTGCGCAGCCTCGACTTGGAGCCTTGCCGCCGCCGAGCGGCGATTGCGAGACTGTGCATACTCGAACGTAACTCGGCGCGTTGGCTGCGGTACACGTCCCAAACGTTACCGTGTCGTTTACCAAGAACTTGCAATCATGTCGTGGGGGGACATTTTATTGTCCCTCCATTTCAAAACTCATTCCAGTGAGCCTGCAGAAGGCTTTGCTAGATGAGGGACAAGCACTGTTAAATGAGGAAATGGCATTTCCTCATTCCTCACAACAAGGAGTTGACGCCGCGGAGTCGCATTTTCCAGGAGTTGCACGCCCCCTACGCCGAGCTGCGCCGATAGGACGCCCAGCTGCAGCGACCCCCTCGGCGCAGTCAGCGCCGGTGATTTTGCTTGAGCATAATTTGCGCTTTAAGGTAATCAGTTCTTCCATGGCCCATGAACAACCTTTCTACAAATGTTTGTGGTGTCACATGCATCCATTTGGAAGCTGATTGGAAATGCCCATTGTCATGCCTCCTTTTGGCCAGCAGGCAAGCACAATGGAACTATTTTCGGGGGGGGGGGGGGGGGGGGGGGGGGGTTGCATAGCCTACTTAACCCGTTGCATATTATAATCATTAAGTTTGCATTGGTTCAGGTGTTCATTGAAACCCCTATTGGCCATAGCCAAAAATGCATGTATATGATCTATACTGTAGTAGTAGTAGTAGTAGTAGTAGTACTAGTAGTACTAGTAGTAGTAGTTCAATGTTTATTATAAAACATTGGTTCTGGTCATTCCAATGCTTCATGTGGTGTGGTAGCCGGTAATGCAACTGTAGCCTAGTGGGCATCTCGTGCATGCTGCGGAATTTAAGACCTGGGAAAAGCCACCCGATCCACTCTCTTTCCCATCACGAGAGGATGGAGACAGGGCTGCCCACTTAGCCCCCTGCTGTTTGCACTCTCTTTTGAGCCAATCCGTCAATCACCTGTGCTCTCCCCGATTTCTATCAATGGAATGCATCACCATATTTCGCTGTACGCAGAAGATGCACTCCTGTATGTTGACAATGCTGTACAATGTATCCCACAAATCCTCTTTTTGAACAATATGGTCAGCTGTCTGGGTTTAAAATAAACTGGCACTAATCAGTGCTGTTACCGCTAAATCAGGCAATGAATCAGGCACATGTTCCTCCATGGTCAAAAACTTCACATACCTGGGGATATAAAATGTATCCTTGATTGAAATGATCATTATAATTTTACCACCACAGAATGGTTGCTGTGAAAAGGGTCTATAGCGCATATTTCTAGACATTGGTCGGCATCAGTCTGTTCTCACACATAACTAGAGGTAGATGTTATAGATTTGTGTTACATGTCACAATAGTAGCCTATAGGAGCTCACCTTACCATGTCACATGTCACAATAGTAGCCTATAGGCCAGGGGTGGGCAATTATTTTTCATGGGGGGCCACATGAGAAACCCAGATTGTTGCCGGGGGCCGAACAAATATTATCATGCCGTAACCCATGGATGGGTAACTTTGATGATAGAGAGGGCCACAAAAACTGTCCTCGCTACCAGGTTTTGCTGAGGGCCGAACGGTGCCAGCACGAACAATTTGGTGCATTTGAAGCCAGGTTTAGAGGAATAACTCATTTTAAATTAACAGTTGTGATGTCATTATTCAGTCTTAACCACCAATATTTCTCACTCACTCCTATGTCACCACCTGCTCTCAGGGCTTGAAATTAACTTTTTTGACCACCTGCCAATATGGCTGCTAGATTTTAAAGTTACCAGCCAATTAGAATTTCCACTAGCTGAAATGTTTTTCTTGAAATAAATCAGAATATGAGTGGGTTAATTTAAGCATACGTATCAGTAAGTGTCCCGGGATGATCAAAGCCTGTGTTGAGGGTCACACGAACAAAAATGCAGTCTTGAAGCTAAATAAATCCAAAACCAATGAGTTATTTGAGTTATTTAAATTTCTACTTCAATGTAGCCTTTTAGTCATAAAGATTATTGAAAGATATTCCATATTCAAGACTGAAATGCTATAACAGAAGTGGAGTATTGGCCAGAATATGACATGAACATTTGGACACTTATTCAGCGGGTATCTCGCATGTTGCGTTCAGGTGCACTGTGTGTGTAAAAAAAAAAAGATGACTGGGAGCAATGTGCTTCGGTGCCCCTTTTATCGAAGGTGATATACAGCAATCCAACAGCCATGGTGCTCAATAACTGCTCCACTCTCTTTCCCATCATGAGAGGATGGAGCCGTGGCTGCCCACTTATCCCCTGCTGTTTGCGTTGGCATCACCTGTGCTCTCCCCGATTTCTATACGCAGAAGTTGCACTCCTGTATGTTGGGAAGAAGGGAAGAAAGTAAAGCTCGCACACTGCAAGGCTCCAGTTGAGTGTTTTTATTTAACACCGATGGGTAACGTTTCCTGCCCTTGTCACCCTGCCCTTCCTCAGACAGTGTGACATAGGACGACGCCATCTTTAAATACATGCATGGAACAGTCACATGACGCAGTTAAGTGGGTCAACTCGGTCATGTGACAGGAAAAGCTTGAATAAAAAAAGTTACATACAAATACAGTAATACATTGTAAAAATAAAATTATCAAAAGTGAATTTAGCACAGTTAATGGTATATTGGCTATTGATAGAGAATGAAATTTCACAGCCAAAAGGTAAACAGTGAACCACTTGAAGGAAACCAGTTGAAATGAAATGATGGAGCCAGGAGTCAGAAGAAGTCGTCAGATATCATGTATTAAATAATAATAATAATAGCTTGGATTTATATAGCGCCTTTCAAGGAACCCAAGGCCGCTTCACAGAGCACACAAAGATGATGGACACACATAGATGACAACAAAGAACAACAAAGAACAGAAGAGACTAGTTGTGGAAGGCTGTGTTGAACAGGTGAGTTTTGAGTAGAGTTTTGAAGGTAGCCAGTGATGCGGCATTGCGGATTTCGGCTGGGAGAGAGTTCCAAAGGGTGGGGGCAGCCACGCTGAAGGCTCTGGCCCCAAAGGTCCGCAGGCGGGAGTGGGGGATGGAGAGGAGACCCGAGTTGGAGGACCTCAGGTTCCGGGACGGGGTGTAGGGTTGCAGGAGGTCAGACAGGTACTGGGGGGCGAGGGCGTGGAGGGATTTGTAGGTGAGGAGATGGATTTTGTACAGGATACGGGACTTGACCGGGAGCCAGTGGAGGTGGATGAGGGTGGGAGTGATGTGCTGCCAGGGTTTGGTGCGGGTCAGAACCCTGGCAGCTGAGTTTTGTACATATTGGAGCCTGTCCAGGGTTTTGTTGGGAACCCTGAACAGGACTCCGTTACAGTAGTCCAGGCGGGAGGTGATGAAGGCGTGTATGAGGGTTTCAGCAACGGAATCAGAGAGTGATGGCCGGAGTCGGGAGATGTTTCTGAGGTGGTAGAAGGCAGATTTGGTGATGGTTTTGATGTGGGAGTGGAAGGAGAGAGTGGAGTCGAGGATGACGCCCAGGTTGCGGACTTCAGTGGATGGTGAGATGGAGCAGCCGTCTACGTCGAGGAGGAGATCTCCAACCTTCCTGAGCAGTGCCGCCGGTGCCACAACCATGAGCTCAGTCTTTTTGCTGTTGAGTTTGAGGAGATTTGATGACATCCAGGATTTGATTTCACGGAGGCAGTTGACAAACATATTAAGTATTAAACATAGATCTTGGCCAAGAGATGCACTCTTGTATATTCAAGAGAGGAGCTGCAAATGTATGGTACAAGTTATCTAAATACGTCTGTGTATGTACACAGGTTATCCAAATATGATGTCTATCTGTGTATGTACACAGGTCATCTAAATATGAAGTATGTCTGTGTCATAACTATATGTAACTAAAATGGAAATGTATATGAATATATTAATAACTAGTGATTGTCCAAATAAAGGCTAATGTGATGTAAATTTTCTCTATCAGCTATACTCCCAACTTTTATGTGGACAGAACCAGGTCTGTGACCACAGAGAAAAACACATCTCCCACAAAATGGGCCTGGGCATCCACTAGAGCTGCCCAGAATGACAGTATACAAAAATAGAAAAGTACAGATAATATATTATAAGTAGCAGATAAAGCAGGACAACTCACATATGCATTGTACTGCTAATTTGAATGAGTTCCAAAGTGGTATTAATGCCTGAATGCGAAATCTGCACATGTGAAGGAGATATATATATATGTGTGACTATATGTACATACAGTAATAGGAGGAAAGCTCAATAGTGCGGCCCAACACCACCGTCAGGCTAGCGGGCCGTCATAAAGTGTGGGTACGCTAGAGAGGCGCCTCTATGTCTTAAACTCGGTGTAAAAATAGCAAGCAGGACCACTCCTGTATTGACAATGCTGTACAATGTATCCCACAAATCCTCTTTTTGAACAATATGGCAAGCTGTCTGGGTTTAAAATAAACTGGCACTAATCAGCGCTGTTACCGCTAAATCAGGCAATGAATCAGGCACATGTTCCTCCATCCATCCCGGTGGTCAAAAGCTTCACATACCTGGGGATAGAAATGTTCTCCTTGATTGAAATGAGAGTCAATCATAACTTTGGAAACACACTGAACAAAATTACTTCTGATTTGGGTAGATGGTCCTCCCTCCCCAACTCACTCCGAGTTGTGTAGCAAGCGGAGTATCTTTAATCGAGAATAACATCATACCAAGAGTCAATTTCTACAGTTTCTACAATGTTGCCCCTTCCTCCTCCAAGTTACAAACTGCTGTAACAGAAGAAGACAAAAAATTCTGATTTTTCTGTAAGGTTTATTTGTGACAAACTGGGTCTCAGCCCAGATATTTTGTTTTATTTTTAATCCTTTGCGGACTGACTCAGGGCTCTTGATTGCGATTAGATCAATTTTGTTTCCACATAACCCTACATTACGAAATAGAATGACTGTGTATGTCGAGAAACATACTACCCACAAATTGAGGAAATCAACCAAAAGGAGACGAATAGCCACCCATAAACCCTGCCAGCCTCGCACATATAAATATGGGTAGACTCAGCTCTCAACTGTCAGAAGTCAAGCTTCACATCACCTGGAGATCTCACACGTCAACTCTCAATCTGTGGAAAGGTAAGAAGAAAATATTCCAACATCATTCTCTAATATGAGGAAGACTTGTCCTTGGGATCCATCCAAGTAAGGACATTCAATATATTTTGTGATTTGTCGGAATTATTTTGTTCTAATGTAAGTATAAAATATGAAATAAATAAATAAATGAATAAATAAATAAATAAATAAATACAAAATGTTCCTGAACCAACATTTGTGAATTAACCCCCCCCCCCCCCCCCCCCCATATTATTGTACTAAAGTGAGTTTTTTCTGAGATTGGAACTGAGTTGAAATGTGTCTGATTTAGTTTGGTTCTTGTTTTTAGGATGAAGTGTGCCGTGGCCTTCGCTGTGCTGATGCTGGTTGTCCTCATGGTTGATCCTGGGGAAGGTGAGTAAGGTTCAGTTTTGGAACATGTATGACTTTATAAAATGTATAAAGTGAAATGTAATGCTATAGAAAGATAAAGTTATTAAGTGGATTACATAAAGTAAGGAATGCATTCTATATCGTGCAACAACATAACTTTTGTTTACTTGCATTTATTCATGTCGGTATAAATGCTGTGTGCACAATGTGTAATTTAGCCCTGGTAGCAGTTTAATGTTGTTATAAAGCACTGTATTGCATGTCCTTTAACAAAACATGCAAAGTGCAAAGAGAGCTTCATTAATATACACATTATTTCGAACATAATCAAAATGATAAAATGGAGGAACAATGTTATGATAGGCCTACTGATTTGCTGTGATGTCATGTGTTCATAAACATTTTTCTCTTTGTTAAATTTAGGTAACCCTTACCCTTGCGCTTGCGCTTGCCCTGACGAACCCTACTATGGCCAGCAGGAGGACAACAATGGCCAGATAGGAGACCAGCAGTAAGTTTCATCCTAAACTCACCCACTATCATATTATGATAACAGTGAGTCTTTAAAGTAATACATCAACTTTATCCTGTCAAATAAAACCTGACTGTGATTCCTTTCCTTCTCCACCAGGAATGGAGCAGGAAGCCAAGACCTTGACGTCAACGGCGGCCAGAATATGAGCTAAATCTTCCAGGATGCAACAAGGAGCCAGTATGATGCTATGCTTTGGGAAAAACAGAAGAGTTGGCTCTTATACTAAAGCTTCTGGCTCTGCAACAATTTGACTAACTACCATACTAGGATTCTCATGTCTCAATGACTCACTGCAGTGATGTTTTCATGTAAAGAAAAAAATATGCCCCACACTGCACTGATGAATAAATCTGCATTATGAAAAGTTAACACAACTCTCATCTGTGTTTTTATTAAAGTGAATAAATTACTGTCATTTGATCTCAAGGTGATGATGAACATTGATATTCAATTTGTCTTGTGCTCTGTTAGTGTGTGTATTGCTTCCATTTAAGTTTTAGTTTAGGATCAGGGGTATTCAATTTAAATTTGAAACGCTCTGTCAAACTTTAATAATTCTCAATAATTAATCAGTCTATAGGTCTGGGTCCGCATAGGACAGCGTCTGTGTCAGGATACGGGTGGTACATTTGGTCATGTCTGGTTTAGATTATTTAGCACAAACACAGAAGACAACAGCACAATCAAAGAAAAGTGAATCATATGGCTTGAACAATGTCCTCTCCCATCCTAAGGGGAATGTGCTGTCTCGCTGTCTCTTTGACTATAGACCCTTTTCACAGCAACTGTTTTGAGCTCATATAAAGCAGGTGTCACCAATGACATTAATGAGGTCCCTGGCACTAGAACTCCTGAATGGAACCATCATTGATGGTATCAGTTACACCTGCTTTAATTCCTGCTTTACCACCACAAAATGGTTGCTGTGAAAAGGGTCTATAGCGCTGATTTCTAGACATTGGTCGGCATCAGTCTGTTCTCACACATAACTAGAGGTAGATGTTATAGATTTGTGTTACATGTCACAATAGTAGCCTATAGGAGCTCACCTTATCATGTCACATGTGACAACAGTAGCCTATAGGAGCTCATCTTGCCAAGTGCATCACCTCACAATTTCTGAACCATACAGTAAGAAGGTGAAGGCTCTTAAAGAGACAGACGCCTGTTAGCTGCAGGTTGTTTGTGACACACCCCAGGAGAAGGTACAACATGTAGGCCAATTCTAATCCCCAGAAAATGAGAAAATAGTTTCTTTTTTGGGGGGGGGAACTAACACATTCACTGCCAACAGTTTTTTTTTTACTGTAGGTAGCTTCTGCCAAGGTTTTTTTTGAGGATTCTGGCTCATCTTTCAAGAGCCGAGGATTATTTTCTGCTAGTATTTTGTGAACACAAAATATCTCAAAAGAACTAATAGAATGTGTGCTTTCTCTGTCTAAAAGAGTTAGTTTGTAGAGTTAGTAGTTATGTAGGCATTAGCAGTTGAATACAGCATGGTTTCAGCGTCTGAAAATTTAAGCTGAGATAAATGCCTTTTTGTGAAATTCGATAGAACAGTCACTTTAACCATTTATTTTTGGCATCAGTAAGACGTCAGACATCTAAACAATAGTTTTGAACAGTAATTTCCTCCATAACAGCAGGAAACCCCCCTCTCCTTCAAACTCCTCCCTCCGTGTGTGTTCTCCTCCTCCCTCCGTGGCTGCAGCGGGTGTGTCACAAGCGAGTTTCTGCTGTCTGTGCTGCCTGGCTGCCCCTCGTCGGGCGAGTCTGGATGGGCTCGCTCGTTTCTTGGGGTTTGGGTTGAGAGCTTTGATGAAGCTTTTGCGATTCTGGGCTTATTTATGCTGCGTGTTTCAAAGTGTGTTGCACCCATAATCTATTATGCAAATTTGCAATCCCCCACCGCCAGCTCCCAGCGCGAAAGCGAAAGCGTTTTCGCCAATCCATTTTCATGAGAATGGCTTCCTCACGGTGCTGTTTTTTCTTGGCTTTCTCTCGTCTGGAGAGCACTGTCGCCACTTAGTGGGTCGGTAAAATAGATTATACACATTCAATACCTCCCATATTTTTATAGGAGATGTAAAAGGGTTTGATCGACGTCCCACCGTCAAAAAAAAAAAAAAAATTTTGGACGAGATATCTCGTCCACGGCAGTCAACCGTTGGTTTCTGCTTGACGAGATATCTCGTCCACGGCAGTGAACGTGTTAATACACAAGTTTAGGTTTTGAACTATCCATTCCACATAAAATGCAGCCATTTTAGAATCAGTAAATAAGTGCATCTTGTTAAATAAAATACTTTGTTGTCCACCTTACCAACAGTCCAACAGAGACATTTCTTTACTGTAAAGGCAAGTAATGAATACAGTCATCTGTTTTAAACACATAAGCAGGAGTGATATTTGTGCATTGCAACAGCATTCATTCTGTATTGGCAATAAAGCGCAATATGCACTTGTGTTCCAAATTGTAACTTCTTTATATTACCCATGGCCCATTTCCACCGCTGGTACTAGCACGGCCCTGCCCAGCTTGTCTCACTTTTTTGTCTCATTCCACCGATCAAAAACCTGGACAACCAGTCAGAATCGTGTTTACTGTGTCTGGATACTTTCTGTCAAGGCTGGATACAGTACCTTCTCTTCTGTTATTTCCATCAGTCTTTTGTGTTGCTGCCTTCGGCTCTGGTCAAATGAAATCGATCTCCTTGCTCAGCTTTAACATGACGGTGGTTTTCAATTGTTTTGAGAGAGAAAAAGTCAGCTGCTCGGGAAGCCCTTGTAGTTGTGTGTTACGTTGGCTCCGCTAGGCCGGAGGCGGAGGTTTAGTGAAGCCGCGGTCTTGACTGGTGAGTGCCCACCGGGGTAGTGACTTCCCTTCTTCCCGTAGTGTAACCCCCGTCCCCCGCGCAGAGCATGCATGTAGTGTAAATAACAACAAATTGATATCCATTCTCCTGGCTGATGGTCACATTTGCCCATATCGGTCATTTAGAGGCACCAGTATTTCATAACCAGTTTAAAAGTTCCGTTTATGGATTTAATTTTAACGTTATACGTTATAGCCTACTTGGGCTATGGACGGAGAGCAGATATGCGGTCGCTATGACCACCAGGTGTGGGCGGAGGTGAGTAAACTTTCTGTGCAAGCAAAGTTTATATCAAGTAGAGATGAGTCAGGCCAGGTAGAGTAGAGCTGTACTGTGCTGTTATATGTGGTGGAAATGAGCCATAATACTCTTTATATGACCCATAGCACTAGATCATACTGGCGGGCAGCCTAATACCTATAAAAGTACCCTTCATACATTATGCACACTTAAAAAAAAGCAATAAGGATTGTTCATAAGGTAGGTTATTTGGAACACACTAATGCACTATTTCATATAACTAACTATAGTTACATAGTTATAGTTCACATATATGTTACGTTCTCACCCGACAAATATTAAAACTTTAAAACAGTTTGGGTTTTTTTTTTAGCTTGAAAACAGCTTTTTGGCAAGTCTAAATGACTGCGGTAGGCGTACTCTACTTCCGTGTTTAAAACCGGAAAGACGATTACGAAATGACGTCATGCAGAAGCGTCCTTGTATGGGCAAAGAATAAGGTGATCACACTGCCACCTAGCGACCTGGCATGTACATTACGGCGTTTTAAAAATTCAACAGCGCTCATGTAAACAGGGAGAAGGTGTGAAGGAAAAGGTGTGAAGGAAACGCTATTGTGTCGTTTCTTCCAGAAACTGTCCTCGTGTAAAGGGCCCCTGAGATGGGAACAGATGATTAGTAGATGATTAATAAATGTTATGTTAATATATCACAAATGTGTTGTAAGTCATCTATAAACCTTTAGTAAATGAAGTGTTCCTCACATGTTGTAAATTATGTGTAAATATCTTTATACATCCCCTAATCTAAAGTGTAAACCATTCATGACACATACATGTGTTAGATACAAGGAGGTAGCTCTGTTTGTCAAAATTGAAGCCAATGCGGAGGTGTCCTCTTTGCCTGCAGGGGGCGACCCATTGGCTTGTGGACTTCTGTTTTGAAGCAAGTATGGCCTCAGTAAACACTTTCCTAATGTTTTTAATGTTGGTCTCAATCGCTATATTCAGATTATGTTTTGGGGCATGATTGACAGGTCACTTGTCCACTGATCACACAGCTCGCCGATCACGGACCAATAGCAGGCCGTGCTCTGTGAGAAACCCCACTTGTGTCGAGATCCAAGATGGCAATGGCCAAAATGCCATACGTGAGGCGTAAAAAAACTGAAGTCCACAGACCAATTGGTCGCCCCCTGTAGGCCATTCGAAAGAATGCAGGTTTAAGTGCACTTCCGCATTGGCTTTCATTTTGACAGAGCTACCCCCTTGTATGTAACACATTTATGTGTGATGAATGGTTTACACTTTAGATTAGGGGATGCAGAAAGCCTTGTAAATTGATTGTAAATGATTAACACATCATTTATAACAGGTAAGGAACACTTCATTTACTAAAGGTTTGTAGATGACTTACAACGCATTTGTGACATGTTAACATGGCATTTATTCACAATATACAAATGTATATTCATGTTTTGTAAGTGATTAGTTCATCACTAGAGCTGGGTATTGGTTCAAATTTCAAGAATCGATTCGATTCCGATTCACAAGGTTGCGAATCGATTAATTTCGATTCGATTCGATTCGATTCGATTCGATTCCGATTCGATCAATTTTCAATATTGATTTGGTTAGTGATACCAAAACGTGGTTTTTGAGCTGTACCCTGAATTACATGACTGTCTAGTTATGTAACACAGGGGTTTCCAACCAGCCAAGTAGATACATGGGGAAAAAAGTTGCAGACCTGTTGTCAATTTTAATGGTTTTAGTTACACATATATTTACTCACCACGTGGTGACAAAGGGTAAATAACAGCCTTTTCATCTGTCAATAAAGACACTTTCACAATTATGCACAGTGATTTGATTTCAGCCTATATAATTTCTAAAAGTAGATATTAATAATGATCAAACATTTCCATTCATGTAGCCTACAGTATTTATGTTTTTGTTTCAACTACAAACATAATTAAACGTCAACTTGAAACTATGTTTCAACTACCACACACAGCACAATATGTTAGCCTGTTTAGTAAAAAAAAAAAAAAAAAAAAAAAAAAAAAATTTATTAAAAAAAAAAATCGATCTCTGGACATATGAATCGATAATCGAGGATTAAAATGAAAATCGATTAAAAATCGGAGAATCGATTTTTTGAAGCCAGCCCTATTCATCACTAACTAAAGGCTTATAAATGACTTATGACTGAACGTTATTATAAAGTGTTACCCATATTTCTATTAGGAGAAAGAGAGCCAGCACACAAAAATGTCCTTTCGTTGGGTTTATTCCAGCAACACCAGGTACAGTACAGCCAACGGCCTTCTTCAGCGTACCGTGCACCGAAACTTTGAAAACACCGGTGAGTGTGCTCGCTGCTGGCTTATGCCAGTTTGTTTGAACCCATATTTATATGACAGCTGAAACACTTGTTGTAACTTCCTGCATCCAGTTTGGCTCCGCCCACCAAATACATAATCACTGTTACAAACATAAAAAGGGTCTATTGCAGGACAACAGCAGGAGGCAGGCAAATGATGACAAAACCCAACACATGCAAATTTAATGAGGGAACAGATAACATAGAACGACAGGTAACATGGACAGAACACACGTGAACTTGCTGACGACCAGACAAAGACTGAGTGGGGAACACAAACCTAAATACACAGAGGGAGGTGATTACACATGGGAAACAGCTGGGTGATTACTAACAAGACACAAACTGGAGACTAACATAGATCTGCTGGACATAGACAGTGAAACATGAGGAAGATAAGGGGACTAGAGACAGAGGGAAAGTCTGACAAAGTCACAATTGTGATTTGTGACATAGTCAAGTTGCGACAACACCAACGCTTGACCACTCGAGAAGCCATAAAAATGGTCAAAAATCCCTCCAAAATACCACGTTAATACACCAAGACCTTGAGGAACAACTTTCAAAAATGCATGTTGTGATTTTGTATCAAAAACTTTTGACATTTGGAGATTTCTGTACGAATTGCAATTTTTGGGTGATTGGTGGTGTAGCGAAGCTTGTTGGCTTGCTGGGGGCGAAGCCCTGGGGCTTGCCTCGTGAAGTGTGCTGGATCGTGGTTGAGGGCTCACGGGCTGTGACCGATCAGAATCACGGAGATGGAGATAGGGACCGAGACGTCGGTCCTCGGACGCGGTTGAAATACCACTGGTGACCTGTTTGGGTGTAGGGCAATCGGTCACCAGGGCCTGGCTGGTTTCAAGATAGCCAGGATTCAGCTCGAGTTCGGAATTGGTTGTGCTAATGGTTGACATTATTAGGGAGTAAGAATACCTGAAGAAGTATGGGAGTCGAAGGAATCTCGAAGGATCAAGCGGAAGAGAATAGCGTCACAGAACACTCCGTTTATATCCCCGCATTTTGGTGTATGACATCACGTCATTGGTGATGTCACAACGTTCGAGGGAGCTATGACATCATCTGTGTTATGTCTGACATCGCCGATGACCTCACAGGTGGACTCTATGCTATGACATCATTGTCATCGTTGATGATGTCATCATCATTACGTTGCTGGCGCGCCGGTTGGTGGGCATCGACTGCCCCAAGAACAGGCCTGACGGCGGGCCGTTATGGGCCGTTTCTACAGGTGGTGAATGAATGAATGGATCTTTATTGTCATTGCACAGAGTACAACACAATTAAAAAGAGCAACCTTTAAGGTGTAGTACATTTAGAAGAATAAGAGAGTAAAATAATAAAAGAAGCACACAGAACACACAACATTCGCAATTTAACACATTTTACCTATCATTGCACAACCCGTAATCGCAATTGCACTGTGGAATGTAGATGAATAATACATTGAATAAATTGCACAGAACCCTATTGCACTGTATGAATAAGTAAAAAAACATTAATGAATAATTGCACAGTTACCCGTATTGCGCTGTGAGAGTGCATTGTACAATAGGTAAGTTCAGTGATTCAGTGCAGTGCAGTTCAGTGACCAGTGTTCAGTGCAGAAATGGCTCTGGGGTAGAAACAATTTTTTAGTCGGTTTGTGCATGTTTGCATTGCCCTGTACCATCTGCCTGAGGGCAGCAGTTTGAAGTGAGAGTGTCCGGGGTGGGATGGGTCTTTGAGGATGTTGTGTGCCTTCCTCAGACAGCGAGGGTCCTCCAGGGAGGGGAGGGGTCAGCCAATGATTCTTTGGGCCGTGGTGACGACCCTCTGGAACGCCTTCCTCTCTGCGGCTGTGCAGCTGGCAAACCACACACAGATGCAGTATGAGAGGATGCTCTCTATGACGCAGCGGTAGAAAGATACCAACAGTTCCTGAGTGAGCTGGTTGTTGCGGAGAATTGTTGCGGTGAGCACTTCTGGAAATTTCTCAGAAACCCCCTTATTGTCAATACCTAGGGAAGCCATTATCTCCTGAATGTCCTATTATCTAGTTTATCCTTATTATAAAAGGGAGCATGGAGGCAATGTCTGTCTTTCTCTCTGTTTCAATGTTTGTGTCGGCCTCAGCTATTGCATTTTACGTGTGATCGGGCTGAAACTTTCCAGGGGGTGTAAAGAGCACCTGTGCGGGTGAACTGACGGAGCCGGATTTTTAATTAGGTGATTGCCCTAATTACCTAATGATGTCAGCAGTGATATCATCAGTGATGATGTCATCAGTGATGTCATAAAGTCCCGTAAGAGATGTCATCAGTGATGCCATTTGAGCAATTGTGCATTATGACATCACTGATGATGTCATAGATATTGTGACATCATCAGTGATGTCATAAGAGCATGTGAGCCCACACAGCGGGCGAGCTGCAGGGCGGGCGAGGGAGCAAGTGAGGCCGCGCAACGGCTGAGCTACGCATGCGTGCTGCAGGGCAGCGCCTCCACCGAGCTTCACCCGAGCTAGAGAGCCCCTACGAATCGAGCACATTTAGCACGCAAGATGCCTAGTGATTGTAAAGTTTCATGAGGCTGTGATTATAAGTCACAATAGCTCATTTTATACCGTGAGGTTAGTGAGTTTCGAAAAATGGTTTCACTCCAATGAAATGGTTACTATGGGACTAGCTAGCATCATCACGCACAGAGATGGGAAAAGTACACACATTCTTTACTTAAATAGAAGTACAGTTACTTGTTTAAAAAACAACTGCATTAAAACTAAAGTAACTAGCCTGTTTTTAAAGTACAATAAGTGAGTAGAAAGTACAAATATTCATGTTAAAATGTAGGGAGTAAAAGTAAAAATTTATCAGAAAAATAAATAGTAAGGTAAAGATGCCAAACATACAAAGTATTTATACTTACTTCCCATCTCATCACACATGAATACAAGTTAGTCCATGAGATCTACTGGTCCTGAGGCTCCAAATCAAAGAGCATTTTGTCTTTAGCGTTTTATTCCAGAGGGCATTGTACAGACAGATCCCAAGAGTGTGAATGGAAAATGTGTCTCCTTTTACGAGAAACTGTACAGTTCTGAGACCAGAAAAGTATGGAGCGTCTTTCGGACAACAAATCTGAAAATTTAAATACTCCCATCACACTACACGAGATAGAGGACACAGCGAAGGACATGTCCAAGCGCAAATCACCAGGTCCAGATGGAATCCCCAAGAGTTCTACCTTGCGTTTTGCCCCTTGCTCAGCCCTCTATTCTTTGAGATGATACAGTTTGCAATTAAGGACGGTTCATGTTTGCGGGATGTCAATGCTCCTCTAATAACATTGCTGTTTGAAAAAGGCAAAGACTCAGCAGAGTGTGCTAGTTACAGGTCTCTCTTGCTTCTAAATGCACACATTAAGATTTATGCTAAGGTATTGGCTCGGCGGCTTCAGGGCCACATGTCTAAATTAGTGCTGCATAGCGACCAAACAGGATTGATAAAAACCAGATAACATAAGGAGACTGCTACATATCATAGATTTCGCCCAAAAATAGGGTTCTCCCACATAATATATATTCTGCATACAGGTCACATATGGCAGAATACTGCTCAATTAAATACAATGGCCCATCTACACAAACATCACTTACAGGGGAGTTACTTACCCATTCACTTCAATAGAACTGTTCCCAAAGTCTAGCCCCAATCTAGCCCCAATGCAAAATGTGAACGTTGTGGTGAGTTATGTCTCTTCCTTCTATAGCACACAGAGAGGAAGCAAATTGTTGCATTTCTGATCAACTATGTCATATATCATGTTATTTATGAGGGCTTTAAAACATCAATGACAGATGAATAGATCTGGGGGCTGGGGCTATAAAAAAAAAAAAAATACCGATCAATGGTAGTTACGGGCATGACTGGGAGCAACGTGCTTCGGTGCCCCTTTTATCGAAGGTGATATACAGCAATCCAACAGCCATGGTGCTGACCGGCAAGAACTGCTCCACTCTCTTTCCCATCATGAGAGGATGGAGCCATGGCTGCCCACTTAGCCCCCTGCTGTTTGTGTTGGCGCAGACAATCTGTCAATCACCTGTGCTCTCCCCGATTTCTATACGCAGAAGCACTGGCGCCGGAACAAGGGGGACATGGGGACATTTTGTCCCCCTTAAAATTTGGTCCCCCTAAAAAAAAAAAAAAAAATTTTTTTTTTTTTTTTTTAATCTGAGGGGCCAACTGCCCCTGACGCTTAGAGCCCACTTTACACTGTTTACACAGCCTGTGATGCTTGTTAAAGCCGTGATCATTGTGGGATTATTACACCTGAGACAGACAGACCCAGGGATCAAGTTACAGAGAGCCCACTTTACACTGTTTACACAGCCTGTGACACTTGTTAAAGCCGTGATCATTGTGGGATTATTACACCTGAGAGACAGACAGACCTGGACTCTGTACTGCACTCACTGTCATTGGCTGCTGCTATAATCGTATACGGTTATTGTTATTTTATTTTTGTGTTGAGATGACAAGTTTTGCACTGTGTTTCGAAGTGATAATAATAATAATAATAATAAGTTCAGTGTTTCTGCCTGTGTTGCTGTCTGTTGTAGTGTAATTATGAAATGACCTAAAGGGAGAGCAGGTCACCAAGTGAGTGAGAAAAGGAAAAATACTGAATAATTACATCACTACAGTATAATCCTAATGTTAATTTAAAATGAGATATTCATCTAAATATGGCTAAAAATCATCCAAACGTCCATAGAAACGTCAATTTTTCGCCGCCCTTCGGACGCCGGCACGCACGGCGGCCCGTATCGGCCTGGCCTGCTTGGTATCTAATGCCCGGCCTGAATTATGATCCCAGTCCGCCCCTGCATGCATGGAACAGTCACATGACGCAGTTAAGTGGGTCAACTCGGTCATGTGACAGGAAAAGCTTGAATAAAAAAAGTTACATACAAATACAGTTATACATTGTAAAAAATAAAATTATCAAAAGTGAATTTAGCACAGTTAATGGTATATTGGCTATTGATGAGAATGAAATTTCACAGCCAAAAGGTAAACAGTGAACCACTTGAAGGAAACCAGTTGAAATGAAATGATGGAGCCAGGAGTCAGAAGAAGTCGTCAGATATGATGTATTGAACATACAGTATATCTTGGCCAAGAGCAAGAGATGCACTCTTGTATATTCAAGAGAGGAGCTGCAAATGTATGGTACAAGTTATCTAAATACGTCTGTGTATGTACACAGGTTATCCAAATATGATGTCTATCTGTGTATGTACACAGGTCATCTAAATATGAAGTATGTCTGTGTCATAACTATATGTAACTAAAATGGAAATGTATATGAATATATTAATAACTAGTGATTGTCCAAATAAAGGCTAATGTGATGTAAATTTTCTCTATCAATGACGATATAGGTCGAAAACGGGAATAAAACTGTCTATTTACATGGATTAAGCACGCTGCTACGTGGCCCCCACGGATCTCCATTCTAGAACTGGCTTGCACACTATTGATCTCAAAACAACGCCTAAGATGGACAAAAACGCTGCGGAGAACACTGGGTGAGTCGTCAGATAATAATTAATGTGAGGAGAGGGCTCCAGGTTAAAAAAAAACGAAATTCTCCTTTAAAGCCAAAAAAGCTCAGCAGAAGAAGAGTAGAGATCCTAGCAGCATAAAAAGCATTCCTCCTCTTCTTGTGGAGCTCGGATGGCTGTCAACATTCATAAAACATTGTCTTACCGAAAATAACTTTGATTTGAAACATGCATGGCTCTACGTTATTCTCAAGCACTGCCTGCCGGCGTTTAGTTCATTTTTTACCCATGAATTTATAGAAGTATACTTTTTACCCGTTACACAAGCTTTTTGTGGGTAACCCGGTGCAGGACTCTGGGGCCACATTACAGAAACTCCCTATCTTACTGTATGTCTTAAGTTAGGATAGGACTAGTTTAAGATAGGATTTTTTCTGATTTCGTATTACAGAAGCAAATCCTAACTAACTTTAGGAATCCTATCTTATCTTGCTAAATCCTATCTTATGTCTTGTTAAGAAATCCTAAATACTCATCCAGCATCGGTTATCAACTTTTCTGTCTGTTACCCTAGCAACCACTAGCAACAGACACCTCCTCCTTTCTCAACTCGCAGGGGAAGTAGGAGCGCTAGTAGCCTGCTCTTAGCTAGTAGGCTAACGATGTGTGTTGTTGTTGTCGAATATTTTTGAGATTGTGGGGCAATGGACCAAAAACGAAGGGCATTTAACTTCAAGGCAGATGAGTTGGAGGTCTTGGTGACCGCTAGGGATGTTCATTTTGAAAATTTTCCAAAATCGATAATCGGTGAAAATTAACGATCAATTATCGATCATCGATTTTATTAACACATTGACTGCCAGCCGTTTTTTTTTTACTGTAGGTAGCTTCTGCCAGGCCTTTTTTTGAGGATTCTGGCTCATTTTACAAGAGCCGAGCATAATTTTCTGGTTGGACTTTGTGAACACAAAGTTCAGAAAAGTACTAATAGAATGTGTGCTTTCTCTGTCTAAAAGAGTTAGTTTGTAGAGTTAGTAGTTATGTAGATATTAGCCGTTGAGTACAGCATGGTTTCAGCGTCTGGAAATTTATTCAGAGATAAATGGCTTTTTGTGAAATTCGATAGAACGGTCACTTTAACCATTCATTTTTGGCATCAGTAAGACCGTCAGACATTCTAAACAATAGTTTTGAACAGTAATTTCCTCCATAACAACAGGAAACACCCCTCTCATTCAAACTCCTCCCTCCGTGTGTCTTCTCCTCCTTCCTCCTGGCTCTACAGCGGGCGTGTCAGAAGCGCGTTGCTGCTGCCTGCCTGCCTGCCTGCGTGCCTGCCTGCCTGCTTGCCTGCGTGCGGACGCTCCTTGTGCGAGTCAAGATGGGCCGGGGAATGCGTGGGCGATGGGCAGATGTTGATTCTGGCCTTTCTGAGGTGTTTCAAAGTGTGTTTCACCTATAATCTATTTTGCAAATCGCTCTCCGCTCTCTGTGTGCTGCTGCCTGCGCGGCCGCTCTCGGGCAAGACAAGTCTGGAATGGATTACTGTAAAATCGCCTCGCCATTTCCTTGAATGGCTTGCTCCCGCGGCAGTTTTTTCTTTGATTTCGCTCGTCTGGGGGAGCACTGTCAACACTTAGTGGGTCGGTAAAATAGATTATACACATTCAATACCTCCAATAATTGTATAGGAGACGTAAAAGGGATTGATCAACGCCCCACCGTCAAAAAAAAAAAAACAATTTTTTTGACGACTCAACTCGTCGCTGGCAGTGAACAGCTTTTTTTTTTTTTTTTTTTTACAAAATGAATGCCTATGGCAGAAAATACGAAAGACAACGTGTTCTCCTCAATGAACTCTTTATTTAAATGTGTCTCCTCTCCAACACTGCTGTCCCCGGCGCATGCCGGTGTGAATTTCCCATGTTTAAAACAGTTTTGTTGGCACAAAGGCCCGTGCCCAGCCAGAAAACTAGAGACTATATGAAGCTCCACCTCACGTTAGTCGGCTGTGCAATGGAGTGGGGCGAGGAGGAACGAATTCCACCCAAACCTAGTCCAAAAAAAAAAAAAAATTATAATTAAAAAATCGATCCAAATGCCACAGGATCGATTCCAATCCTTAACGATCGATTATCGATTTTCGATAATTGATGAACATCCCTAGTGACCGCCGTAGAAAAGGTTAAAGACGTGCTTTTCTGAAAGTTTTCAGCCACCCTCACGCGGGAGGTGAAAGAGAGGGAATGGGCGAAAATAGCAGAAACCGTCTCAGGCATTCCTTCCCGCTTGGAAACTGTATGTACCGAGGAGCCAAATTAATGATGGCTGTTGCTACCTCAGTTAAATTATGTGACATAGCAGGCTGAGATATTTTGGATATGTCGGCCACTTCAGTTTGAAAATCTCCATTCGCAAAAAACCGAAGTGCATTTGTAAGTTGTACTACAACCGGCAGAGCCCCGTGTCGCCTAGTCGGTCTCTCCAACACAGGTCTCAGCTCCTCGGCTAGCTGCAGTATCATGTCCCGGGGCAGTCTATCGATTAACGAGCGTTCTGTCATCAAAACGCAAAACGTCATTCGGGTCCCGCATGAGCCTTTCGGCAAATACATTGCGCCTGTTGACATTTAGTTGGTTTTGCAAATGTAATAACAGCGCAGCCATAACGTAGGTAGGTAGGCTATAAATTATAACGAGATGCAAGATGGCTGTTGTTCCAGTTGAAAATAGCGTAAATTAGTTAGGACAGCAACAGCATAGCTGGCATCTTAAAGTTAGGAGAGCTTTTTTAAGATTTTGGGGAGTTGGGACGCTTCTGTAATACGTTTTTCCCATTTTAAATTAGGATGAGAATATTGACTTAGGAACTGTTGTTCTGTAATGGGTGTTTTCCTAAATCAAGTCCTAACTCTAATTACCATGGTTACCAATCATTTAGGATAGGATTTGGAGTTTAGGAAGTTTCTGTAATGTCGCCCCTGGACTCTGGCCTATGGCTACTTAGTCTACAGATAAAACACAATGACAAAAGCCATAGTAATTTAGACTCATAAGCTAGTTAAGAACTTCCTTTTTTAAATACAAAAATGTGAAATTATTATTGCTTATTGGACAGAAGCAGATATTTGTCAGTTATAGTATCGGCTGGAAAAAAAACAAAGTCTAAATCCCCTCCCCCCTCCAAAGAAATCTATAAATCCCCCCTATCTGAAGACCATCAAGGGGGAATTGCCCCCCAGTTTGCTAAGTGAATTTTAGGCCCTGCTGTGTTTCTGAAACTTGGAGAGAGTTGGAAGTTGGAAGTGGATGGAGTAGTCTCTGATTGGCTCACACCGGGTCAGAGCCAATCAGAGAGCAGAGGGTCAGCCTGACCCTGACTGATGCCTAAAACTAACCAATCTCACCCACGAAGGCAGCAGTACTAGCCAA